>NC_058080.1:196876905-197177720 GCF_014858855.1 Bufo gargarizans
AGAGACTTCATTGGAGAATATGACTTTGCCCCAGTCCTCAGCAGTCCATTCACCATATTTTCTGCAGAAGATCAATCTGTCCCTGATGGTTTTTTTTTTGGAGAGAAGTGGCTTCTTTGCTGCCCTTTTTGACACCAGGCCATCTTCCAAAAGTCTTCGCCTCACTGTGCGTGCAGATGCGCTCACACCTGCCTACTGCCATTCCTGAGCAAGCTCTGCACTGGTGGCACTCCGATCCCGCAGCTGAATCCTCTTTAAGAGACGATCCTGGCGCTTGCTGGACTTTCTTGGACGCCCTGAAGCCTTCTTAACAAGAATTGAACCTCTTTCCTTGAAGTTCTTGATGATCCTATAAATTGTTGATTGAGGTGCAATCTTAGTAGCCATAATATCCTTGTCTGTGAAGACATTTTTATGCAACTCAATGATGGCTGCACGCGTTTCTTTGCAGGTCACCATGGTTAACAATGGAAGAACAATGATTTCAAGCATCACCCTCCTTTTAACAAGTCAAGTCTGCCATTTTAACCCAATCAGCCTGACATAATGATCTCCAGCCTTGTGCTTGTCAACATTCTCACCTGAGTTAACAAGACGATTACTGAAATGATCTCAGCAGGTCCTTTAATGACAGGAATGAAATGCAGTGGAAAGTTTTTTGGGGGACTAAAGGGAATCTGTCACCTGCTTTTACCATTTTAAGCTGGCACCATCGCTATGTTGACTAAAGTACCTTATTTCCAGCAGTCTTCTTTTTACTTTATTTTGTAGTTTTGATATAAAAGTGCTTTTTATGTTATGCTAATTAGGGTCCAAGGTGCCCAGAGGGGCGTTTTTTTCACTCTCAAGTGCCCAGTGACGCCCCCCTGCAGTGCCCAAGAACGCCTCCTGATCATCAAATAACCTCCCACAGCCCGGCAAACGGTTCCGCCCCCTCCCTACGTCATAGTCTACCTTATAGAAATGCCCCGTCCTTCTTCCTGTCTGCGGCCAGAAAACTCCTGAGGACAACAGCCTCAAAAGTATCAATGGCCATGCGCCGAGCCCAGTGATGTGACCTGAGCGCTGTTGCCCTCAGGACGTTGATGATCGCACAGTCACAGGTGCAGGCCGCAGGCGGTACTGCGCCTGCGCGAGTTTTCTGTCCGCAGACAGGAAGAAGGATGTGGCATTTCTATAAGGTAGACTATGACGTGGGGAGGGGGCGGAACTGTTTGCTGGGGTGTGGGAGGTTATTTGATGATCAGGAGGCGTTCTTGGGCACCGGAGAGTGAAAAAAACACCCCTCTGGGCACCTTGGACCCTAATTAGCATAACATAAAAGCGCTTTTATATCAAAACTACAAAATGAAATAAAGTAAAAAGAAGACTGCTGGAAATAAGGTACTTTAGTCAACATAGCGATAGTGCCAGCTTAAAATGGTAAAAGCAGATGACAGATTCCATTTAAGTTAATTTTCATGGCAAAGAAGGACTATGCAATTCATCTGATCACTCTTCATAACATTCTGGAGTATATGCAAATTGCTATTATAAAAACTTAAGCAGCAACTTTTCCAATTTCCAATATTTATGTAATTCTCAAAACTTTTGGCCACGACTGTACAATGCTTTCATAAAGTCTTCAGATCATTTCACTTTTTCACATTTTGTTATGTTGTGGCCTTATGTTAAAATTTTTTAAAAATTAAACTTTTCCCTTCAAACAATCAATCTGTGCTCAATACCTTATAATTAAAATTTTTGCAAATTTATTAAAAAGGAAAACCTAACATTTTGCATTGATATAAATATTCAGACCCTTTGTTATGACGCTTGAAATTTTGCTCTGGGGGCCACCCATTTCTCTTAATTATCTTTGAGATGTTTCCACACCTTCACTGGAGCCCACCTTAATTGGACATGATTTGGAAAGTCACAGCCCCCTGTTTCTAGGTCTCACAGTTGACAATGCATATTAGCTTTCTAAGTATAGAAATTCACTTGTCTCATTATGGTAAGGCTATACTAAGTATTGTATATGATATGCACATGCTAGGACACAACTCTAGGAGACAGCTCTGCCCTCAGTATGTTTATGTCTGACCCTGTCAATCAAGGGGAGGGGTAGTGTACAGAGTATATGGGGTGTTACAAAAGCAGTGCTCCTGGCCTCTGCTCATTTGCATATGAATAAAAATACAGATTTCACAGCAGCATACAGACAAAAAAAAGGTGTTGTTTTAATCAGCATGATGAGCCCCAACAGGCAGTATTCCTTGGTTTAATAGGGTTATTCATGCTGACAGTCTCTTCAAGAATATATCCAGAGATTATGAGAATTGCCATATTTGGTATCAGCTGAACACCACTGGCACTTGATAGAACCCATTCTCTATACCAGGGTCCACCTGGTTTTCAGCATGAATACTGGCATTCTTCTGGACAAAATACCAAAATTGGACCAGAATACCAAAATTGCAAGTGCAGATGTGGATGTACCCTAAGCAATTTCTTCTAAAAGGCAGAACTTCTATAAGGTAGATAGACAAAGATGGTCAATATTGACATGAGTTGTCATGTCTGCAGAAGAAATATAAGCATGGTTCTCCAATTAATCTATGTAGGGTGCACTCTCATCTCAGTCGATGATTTGAATAAGGTTATCTACAGCTGTACTCATTGCACTTCCCCTGACAGCACTGCCTGGGTGACTGATAACTAGATAGACTCAAGGCCACTCTGGGAATGAGGTCTGGCATGACTTCATCCATCTCTTCTTTTTAGTGGTCTCTATAGATTATCTAACATCAAAGTATTAATCTAGCTTCTCTGTGTTGTATAGGGTCCAAGCTGTCCTCCACAGCACTATAAACAAACTTCTGCTGTCAAGTCCAGTTTGTAAATTAAGTGTTTTCATAGAGAACATACATTTATAACTGTCGTGTTCTGTACACGCCTTTAATAATCACACTCTGCCATAATTTATGATTTTAACCTGTGCTGTTATTTCCCTCAAGAAATCTGTGGCTTTTCTGTCCTCCAATCTATGCTTTATTTTGTTGTTATGTTATATTTTAGGTATGGGGATGGCACAATCTCATTGAGAACATTTTAAGACATTTCTTCGTCTTGCCATTTTTTGACCTGGGAACTGAAAGCCATTAATAGCAGAGAATAGCTGAGAAGGGGCTTTTGCCTAAGAAACACGTCTAAAGCTTGAATTGTGCTTTATTACATGAGCTTCACTAGATTTTGAGAAAATGAATAGGTGTTGCAGAAAATGAATGTAATGTAGCTCACTTTCTCTCCAGCATTACAATGAGGTAAATGGCTCACCTTGGACAGCTGAGCCATATTGATGTACCCTTAGGACATAGCAGCCGAGAATTCAATACTTTCAACTTTCAGAGCAAAAGTTAATATACTAGACGAATATAAATCATTTTCAGCCAGAAGCAGCTTTGTTAAATTGCTATAGGCCAGCAATAATTAACAGCAGTGAGCTGTCTTAATCAAAATGTGACCTTCTTGGATTATTGTCTAACCTATCTTCTTTCTCTGACTCATTGGTCTGTAGAGTTTTAAAGTCTTGCATTGAAAAACTCCTTCTTACAATGGAAGTTTTTCTTATGTGGCCTGTGTACCATTTAGGCAAAAGAGGCAGATGCCTACGGCAACAAACACCATGGATCAACGCTGACATCAATTTATATTTACTGTTCTTGCCCTGTGAGCTCTTTTCTCTACCTTTTCTTTCTACTGCTTAGACTCAAGATACTAAACATTGTCTGTCTTACTGATATATATATACAGAAGAAAAAGGGCGACACTGGCTGTAGACGAGTAAGATAGGGTGCACGTTCCTAGGGAATAGACTTCTTACTCCATTTTCTGGATTATATATATATTATAATTCAAAAGTGGGGCAGCACTCCTTATACGTAGCAATTCGGGTGCCAGCGTTTAACCCTTGATCCTGGGTGTATGAATAATAAAAGAAGTCCACGGCACTCCTCTGTAAATGGTGAAAAAAACAAGTGTATTTATTTCACACATGTCACAGCAATGTTTTAGTCCCCTCACGGAACCTTTGTCAAGCCAAGTGAATTGCAAAGTGCAAGTGCATATATTTATATATCCTATAATTAATTAATTAATGACCAATATCACAATAAAACATGATTTGTATACAGTGTCAACATGATTATAATCAAATATAGTTCATAGATGTGCATTCATGGGTGTATATCTAATTAAGTGCAAAAGTGCTAAAAGTTGGCTCTTAGTGAAAGGGTTGTTTGCATATTTGCTATGATTTTTACCAGAAATTGGGGTATATTGTAGCTGAAATTTACACCAGCTATTAGCATAAATTGCAGTTCTGGCACACGGAAAGCAGGAAAATGCTCCAACTTTATTATACAGCTTGTGTCACTGGCTGGCAGATGAGCCCTGTTAAGCAGGCAGCGCCGCCGGCACTTTGGCCTGAGTAGCAGGCTAGATAATGGGCCTCCTGGCTGGCTGGCAGGCATGCTCCACTTTGCTGCGCCGCCGTCATCTCAGCTCCATTGTATTGGCAGTATGTGTATGTCATGGCCTATGGTGTGCACTGTGACATTTTCCCTTCACTTGCGGTTGTCTGTGGCAACATGTTATTTGTGTACATGTGGTGGCAGTGTCTCAGCCTTTTGGCTGATTCCCAGGACATGGTTTGCCCGCATGCCATTGCCGGCGGTAACAGGTGGAGTGTGATGTTTATGTGTGTATTTCCCTTTAAGTGGTTTACGTTCCTTTCCTGGTATTGGAAGGGTTAATTCCCTTTCCAGTGTGTGTCTGTGTAGATGTGGCTACTTGGGCTATTCAGCCTCAGTTGAGACCTGAAGCTGAGGGTGTACTCCAGCCTTGTGGTAAGCTGGAGTCATACTCCTGGTCTTCCAGTGAGGGCCACCCTTGTGGTCATAAAAGTTATGCGTGATGTTTATTTCATGTTCTTGTGAAGTCTTACCTTACTGCAGCTATGGATCTGGGTTCCTGTGTGTTATGTGTGTGTGTGCTGTGTCCTTTATATTTGGTGTGGACAACAGCTTGTGAGCACGGGATCCAGTCAGTGTGTCTGTGGCAGGTAGGTGTGGAAGTGGTTTCACTCACCTGCCATATCCATAGGCTGTTTATGTTTCCCCTTCCTTGCAGTTTGGCCAGTTTAGACTCCTGTTCCTCCGTGTCTAGGAGGAACAGGTTGTCTTACCCAACTCCTAGCTCAGGGATCTGCTGAGGGCTAGTAGGGACCCGAGGTTCCTGAGTATAAGCCCTCCTACCATCTGGGTTGGCTCATACAGCTAGGAGTCAGGATCACAGTTAGGGACGCTGTAGGAGGTGACCTGCTCCCTAATTCTGTTGTCCTGGCCAAGCAGCTTCCACATACGTGTAATATCGCACGGCTGAGGGTTTTCCCCATCCTCAGCCGTGATAGTGTAGTGTTTTGTGGGCTGCGATGCCAGCACCCTGTTTTGTAACTAGCTGGGGTCCATGACCTGAAGCACTGACTAATCATAGTGGAGGCTGGGATCCTGCATCTTGACATCACAGGTCATGTGAATATCCCACATGACCTAGTGCTCTTTCAGGATTCTACCCCTTTTGCATGACGATTTGGACTTGAAAATACTTCTTGGTTTCACTTCTTGGCTTGGTACGTTTCTGCATTCCAGTTTCTGATTTGACATTTGATCTGATTCTCCCGGTATTGACTCTGGCTTGTATGTCTCTGCTATAATCCAATTGGTTCTTTTCTAGTTCTGCTCCATCCAGTCAGTTATCCACTCTGTGTATCTGTCACTATGTTTATTATTATGTCACTGCTTTTTCCCTGTAGGCCCTTGCAGTTAGTTAGGAAGGGATACCCGTCCAGTTTTAGGCCGTCATTTAGGGCAGATCATTCAAGCAGGCAGGGACAGTGGTGTGCGTGAAGTTCACGGTCTCACTTATCCCTAAGTGACAGCTTGTGCCCCTTCACAAATCCAGTGTTATTTTTACAAAGACTCATAGAAGCCAGTGACTATCTCTGGTACCTTGCAGTGATGGGGTCCTATGTTCAAATCTGACACCATCTGCATGGAGTTTGTGTTTTCTCCCCGTGTTTGCGTGGGTTTCCTCCGGGTACTCTGGTTTCCTCCTACCCTCCAAAGACATACTGATAGCAAATTTGAATTGTGAACTCGACTGGGGATAGCAAGTGATGAAAATGTCTGTAAAGAGCCGCGAAATATATCAGTAAGTAAAATAATTAAAAAATCTTAGTAAATCTCCTCCTATGAATATTTGCTTATCCAATTGTGATCCAAACTTCTACTTGAAATTACTGACTGATGGCCACAGAATCTTTAGTACTCTATCACCCTCTCATTCAGAGGGTCTTCTTCCCTCCCTTTCACTGCACAGATATACTGTATACTTGTTGCAGAAGAGGAAGGACAGAAAATAAAAAAATAAGCACTCCGTTTTAATCTCACAAATATGGCTATAATAAAGCAGTACTAGAACCCTTGATCTTTTGGCCTTATTTTTTACAACAATTTATTAATGTAGAGAAGCGAAATGTGTGACATTTAAGAAAAAAGCCATATGATATATATATGGATTCTTTTATATGAACACATTTTACAGTGCATATTTCTGTATATAGCAAGGTGATTTCTTTTATAATATAGTTCATATATACAGCTACTAGTCACAATTTACAGGAATATTGTAAGAGTTATCTTTTGGGATTTTATAAGTTTAGTTAGAAAACATAACTATTTTAATGCAGAGCACAAATTTCCAAACGACTCGACAAGAAAAAATTCATTGCTTTATTTTCCCCTCTTGTGCGAGGATTCAATGCTTATACATGTTCATTACGTTATATAATCCCAATGGGTTATTCATTGTCACTAGATCTTAGTGATAGGGATTAATGTGACAACACACTCTGGTAATGATTACTAATGGCTACCACACTTTGGTAAAAAGCCTACTGACTTTTAACTGCGGAAATAATTATCTGCTTCTTAACCTGTATGTAGAAATGCAAGCATTTCACATAAGCGCAATATATGATTTTTATAAATTGCTATAACTACACGCTGCGATTTGTAAGAATGCATACATTTTAATTAGAAAAAGAAAAGATTGATGCCAGAGTATTAAGAACCTCTCTCTTTTTTGCTACTGTACAGTTCAAAGGTTGAAATTTTGCAGATATACAGCAAAAAGTGTAGAGATCTCATTAATGAATGCGAATCTAAAATTCATGCACTACTATTTATATTTCTCAGGTTGCATATTTTCTTTCATTCATCACAGTGATTGCACAACAGCGTTGAATTAATCTGCTTAATCGCTATGAGCTATTGTGCAGTAAGGAATTTGGTGGATTTTTATGTACAAGTCAGCATTGTAACCAGTGCATCTAGTCCACAAATTGGGACATATTTACTAATGCATTTGTCGCCGGGGCAGTGCATCACTATGGCATTTTAGCATTGAGTGTGCTGTATACCTTCACACAGCATACACTAATGTTTAAAATGTCACAGTAAGGGTGGGTTCACATCTGTGTTCTGGATTCCGTTATAACATGGTTATAACGGAAAATAACAGAATCAATAAGACGGAAGTCAAAACGGAAGCCTTTTTAAGAGGCATTCTGTTTTGATCCGTCTTCATAAAAGTCTATGGGAATGATAACGGATCCGTCTGGTTCCCGTTATGCAAGATGGAAAACAAAGTCCTGTTGACAGGACTTTTTTCTCCATTCTGCATAACGGAAATGGGATGGATCCGTTATGATTCCCATAGACTTCTATTAAGACGGAATGCAAAAGAAAGCTAATGTTGGAGGTAGAGGTGAGCAAAGTATTGGAAAATTAAATTCAGCTGCTTCGCGGAATAAAATAAATAAATAATTGTTTTGTGACAATTTACTTTGTCACAAAGCACATTTCTTCGTAAGTAGTGGGTGCAATGAGAGAAAGTGGCAATTGTGCCTCTCCCCATCATTGTACCCCTCAGATGCTGCATTTAAACACGATCGCGGCAGCTGATATACATAACGCGGTGTAAAATAAAAATCATACTTACCTGATCCATTTGCTTGCAACGGGCCCGCCCCCACCATCTTGCTTGCGCTAAATCTCGCGCGGCCCAAGATGACATCATCCCGGCAGCTCATGTGGTGACGTCATACATCACAGCGCACAGGATTTCGTGTGAGATCTTTAAGCAAGATGGCGGCAGCTGGCAGTCATGAGAAAATGGATCAGATAAGTATGATTTTTTTTAGTTTTTTGCACAGGTTAACTCGATTCGCTACCACAAAGCACGAGGAAATTCGGCTTCCCAGCTAATCAAATTTATCCTGAATTTCGGATAGAAGTCCACATTGATTCGCTCAACACTATTGGAGAGGGTATAATAAAGGTATATGAAAAAGTAGCACTTTAGCCTCATAGGGGCACATTTATTAAGACCAGCATTTTAGCCCCTGGCACAAGCCTATCCATAACTTCAGCGCATCTAGCGCCAGTTCTAAATGTAAGACAAATTCCTGTTTTAGACCAGTTTTTATCCCTAAAACAGGCATAGCAAATGATGAATGAGATGGGTCTGTAGGCCCATCCCCTTCCCCACCCACGTCACGTCCACAATTTTAGACCTGGCGTAAGCAGGGAAAAGTCGCAGATAGTGGCTCAACAAACCGTTGCACCACCATCTGCACTGAAATACACTTAATTTAGGCACATTTCAGTATGATAAATAATTATTTCCCCATAATTATTTCCTACTGCACATAGGTGCAATTATGATAATAGCAATGTATGGCACACCTGCAGATTTAGCCATTTGTAAATTAGCTTTCTTAATTATTTCATAATGTTGATGCTAAATGTCTACCTGTGTCTCTGCCAGTACTGTAACAGTCCTTGCTGCTAGTTTCAGTCTGTATGCAAGAAATGCCGTGTGCTATTAGCTGAGTTCTGTCTTTTCATATTACCATAATATTCCAAAGCAAAGCAAATGCTATTTGTGTATTCCCGTTCCCAGAAACAATGATTCATTGCACTGAAGAGCTTAGCATTTAGTTTAAAACCTATGGCTCCAGGAGATTGGAGGACTTGCCCAAGGTCATATAAAAAGAATATATTTTATTCCATCCGTGCTAGAATAATGCAGTATTCTCTGTACATGTATATTATATTCACATGTACCATAATCATTTATTCATAGCAAATCACATATAATGTAAAAATAATAAGATTAAAGGAAAATAAGTGATAATTGGAATGGAGACTGGTAGTGTAGGATAAGAATGACAAGAGCATATTGTTGCTTCTATACAAAAACAGTAACTACTCAAACCACACCTGGAATATTGTGGGAGATTTAGTAATAGTTATATTTTGCACCCAAATATTTTGCCTCTACTCTGTCATTTTTATTTTCTGCAATATTAAGGAATAATTTGTTATGAGTTTCTGTCACAGTGTAGTCACTGTGACACGAGTTTAACGTTTGTGCTCTGCGGTGGACTCTGTGTAGGCTGGTTCCCAGGGGCGACGTGTAGTAACGGCAGCCTGTGTGTGTACTTCCCTGTTGATGCATACCCCCCTCCCTGTTCAGTTCTGGTGGGGTTAATAGTCTGGTCTGGGTGTGGTTACTAGGTGCTTTATATTCCAGTTTGCTGTGGGCCTGGGGGGGTCAGTCTGTGTCCAGTATTGCTGGGTGCAGGAGCTATGCACCTGACCTGGGTTATTCCATCT
This sequence comes from Bufo gargarizans, assembly GCF_014858855.1. Lineage (NCBI taxonomy): Eukaryota > Metazoa > Chordata > Amphibia > Anura > Bufonidae > Bufo > Bufo gargarizans. The sequence continues at coordinate 196,886,688 of NC_058080.1, forward strand.
GCCCTGTCTGTGTGGTCACCTAGTAAGACATGAAGGTCATCTTGCCTGGTTCCATGTCTTGTCTGGGATCGTCATGTGTCGTTCCGTATGGGGTTCAGACTTCTGCCTGTCTGTGCAGCTCTGCCTGTGACCGACATGTGTTGTTTCCGCATGGGGTCCAGGTATCTGCTTGTCTGTTCCTTGTCTTGTCTGAGACTACCATGTGTTGTCCAGCATGGGGTTCAGACTTCTGCCTGCCTGTGGCTTGTGTGCAGTTCTGTCTGTTTGCCCATGGACTAACTCTGCATGCGGAACAGGCATCTGCTAGTCCTGTCTGCCTTTGGTGAGAGGGCTTCTGATTTCTCTGGAGGGAGGACATCTCTGTCTTATCTGTATTTGTTCAGTGTCTAGGGCAGCTCTGCCTGAGACCGCCACACATCCATTTCATGGGGTCTAGGCAGCTGCTTGTGAGCTGGTTCTGGTTTGTCTTGTCTGTACTGTGTCCTGTGTGGTTTGTTCGGGTCCCAGTATGTGTTCCTGGGTTCCAGTCCTTGTTTGTGTGGACTGCTGGTTCTTACACAAGCAGTCTCTGCAGGTAAATGGCCAAGTGCACTGGGACCATCCTGGAGATGAAATCCAAATAGTTTGCCCTTAGGATGTTGCATAAACAAAGTTGTAAAACTACAACTCCCACAATGCCGCACTGTAGGCTGATACCTGTAGGCTGTTCGGGCATGCTGAGAGTTGTAGTTTTGCAACAGCTGGAGGGCCGCAGTTTGAGGATGCCTGCTCTACAGGGAAATTTACTAGTGGGCTGATGCCACCCAAGGCCTCCTCATAGCTGCCAGCCAGGTACATAACAATCTGATGTTCTCAGCATTAATTAATGTAGGAGCATCAGGCACTTATGCACTTTGCCAACGGCTGTAGGTGCCCTCCTAAATTAAATTGTATCACTGTTCTCAGGGAGGTGTTACAGTTGAATAATGGCACAAGTGCACATGGCAGTATTCTGTGCTACACTGTGTATTCTGTTGTCCTGTTTTGCTGGCCCACCTATTTCTGTTGACCCTGATTACTTGTGCTTACCTGCCTTCTGTCAGTTTGGACCCATCTACAACATGGTGCCACTATTTGGATTTTTTTGAGGGCTACTTTAAGTTCCCAGTCCACACCTGGCAGTTTTGTGGATTTTTGTGACACAATAGGGCACCTATCTACAAATGGTCACAGCGGATGGAGAGCAGGAAGAAACAGGTAATTTATGACGAAGCCTGCTCCTCATCATAAATGACATGCCTCCTCCATCAGAGCAGGCTTTATCAAGGCCAGCATAGAACACACCAGCCTTGAGAAATCAGGGTCTACATTTCTGGAGATTAATCATTGTTCTAAGGATTTATTATAATCTGTATTTGGAACCAGGTAGGCATATGTCTCCCATAAAGAGGACCTGTCATTACTTTTCAAAAATGAATTAATACCTCTGGTTTTTAATGTTTCTCTCTGGATTCCAGTGCCGTTTTTCTTTTTTTTGTTTTTTTTTTTTGTTTACCTGGCCCCTCCATTCTCCTTCTACGGCCCCTGTTCCATTTTCACACACAATATGTAAATGTGCATTACAGGTACAGTGAGGAAGACCTCATCTCTCCTCCCTGGGCACATGTCTTCTCACTCGCTGTGATGCTGTCCAATTGCCACAGATCACTTCACAGCCAGGAAGAAGACCTGTTCAGGCAAGATTTACCTAATCTTGCAATAACGCCTATGTGAACAAGTCATGCTGGAGCCAACACAATTAGGGCAAGATTGACTTGTCCACATAGGCTGTTCTCATGAGATTACTGTAGGTAAACAGGTAACCAGGTGAGAACAGGTCTTCTTCCTGGCTGTAGGGCATTCTGTGGCAATTGGACAGCATCACAGTGATGTCATGAATCCAGTTTAGTACCTGGATTCATGTTATTTTCACTAGTTAAAGACAATATTCTATTTCCAACAGTGAAGCGATATGTAAATACATGATAGGTTAGAAAATTAGAATCAATAGCTTTCTATATCTTCTGTCAATATGATTAAATGCTTTATTGCTTCTGGTAGCATAAGCTTATTAATTAAATAGGTGAAAGTTGTATTGCTGAAAACATGGATTATCCAGAGTGCATGAGAAAAAATATCAGTGCTATAAAGTAAACTCTGGTGTACATTATAAGGCTAAAGCAATCTGCATCTTCATCCTAAACAACTCTAAATAATGGCATTGCATGGCTGAACTTTGCATATTATTGTACAATCCTGGTATTACTCTCACAATTTTGTCCGTGCAGTCCCCGCTTTAATCAGCCCAGTCAGATATGGACACCATAGATGATACCTTAACATTTTAATGAGCAGAGGTAGGAAAAAAAAAGATACAGAGAAAATGTTTAGAAAGGACATCCAGGGTCAGAAGTCAAGTTTTAATGAGCAGATTATTTGAGGCAGGTGCTAGAAACATCTACCAGCTCTGCACAAATTCAGATTTAGGACAGGTAAACAACAGATGGTTTCTAAACTTTCTGAATGTAGGTTAACAATGTATGGAGAAATATCCATGACGATATGAAACACTTTCACTGTAGGGACTATTGGGACAGAGTTACTAATCCTATCTTGTAAGTATATAGTGTAACTGTAGACCACACTTACAGATGTGTAAAAGTTATCACAATGACTTATGCTGGATAACTTTAGAGTATGGCTAGGCAACTAGCACAATCATCTGGCAGATTATCTGCCTGTGTAAAGGTACAGCCAATCACTATTGTTGGTGTGGGCACCTAAATTATAGTTTCTGGGCAGCAGATCGTGTTGTCTAAACAGCGATCTTCTGCAAAGAAACAATGCAGATGTATAGCAATTGCAATAGCGACTGCTGGTCCTCCTACTGTGGAGGTGATCACTGCATATAAATATAGTGGTTCACCTCCTCTTAACCAACAGCCGCCTGTCAGGAAGGAACACTTCCTTCCTGACAATCTGCTGTTCCTTGACAGGTGTAAATGCTACTTAACACTGCACTGTTGTTTGGTTGTATTCCCAAAAATTCAGTGTCATTATTTTGGAGCACACTTGTATTTTACGCTGCACCCCTTTCTTCTAAGCCATGCCTACTGTCAAGCTAGAAAACGGAAACTGTGAATAGACACAGTGGATTATTCATTTGGACAAACTTCTTTCATAAATAGGTACAAAACTTATGCGCCAGAATTTTGGCACCTTTTATGATAAGCTCCAGGGTTGTTCACATTAATAAAATTGCCCCATTACAGGGGATATATGAACATGTTATATAATGTTATGTTGTTTATTATGTATTACACCCAGTATAGTGTATATTGGGGCAAACACAGGGTTAAAAAACCCTGGCTCAGCCCTTGTAAGAGGTTAGTTGTGGGCTGGCCCCACCCCTAACCATTGTGAAGTGTATAGTGAGACTTCAGGGGAAAGAAAGCAAAATCCATGTGCTCCTCCTCCTTGGGCCTCAAGTTCCAGAGACTTACCGATCTCTGTGGAAATTACTGCTTCGGCTTCACCAAGAAAGAGCGAAATAAATATCTTAGAATCTACATAGCTAAGCATAGTGGTCAGCAATGTAACTTGTGACTACAGCTAACCAGACTTTATTGCTTGTGATACACCTGTCACACATAATCTGGCCAGACGAGCCTCTAAAGACCTGTGTACATTACAGCCATTACTGCCAAAGTACTATTGCCTGCCATAGATTCTACTGAGAGAGACTTTAGCAAGCTTGAGAGGAAGGAGGGCCATAACTCCCATCCTTGCCAAAATTCATACACTATTATCTGGGAGAGAATTGCACTATGTACAGTTGGAACTGTGTTTTGCCATAATTGGATGTACTGCAACTCCTATTTTGCAATACAGTAAAGTTAATGCTCGATATTGCATGCTACATATCCTGTCTTGCCGCAATCTGAACACGTAATATTGAGGGCACCCTAGCTACCATCAGGAAATCTACAATATAGATTGATTGAATTATGTTCTACCACCTTCGTGGTGTAAACAGCACTCTGCTGCCCAGAAACAATGAATCTGCTTCGGGATGAGCAATAGAAGTAGACATTGCTTATCCCCATACAGTAAAGGGAAATGCTTCCTTTCCGACAATCGTCTGCTTCATCGGTCCATGTAAATCAGCCTTTAGAAACTATGGGGCTCAGTTATCAAAGAACGGCGTTTTATGCCAGTCTTTTGTATCCCCAGCCATGCAGGAGGATGCTCTTAATTTAAGACGAGGTACAGGCCTCATCATAAATTAGGTCCATCCTATGGCAGTCCATGCACCTATATTGAAATCTATGCTAGCAAACTGGTGTAAATGATAGCCAATGTGCCTGGGCCGATGTCTCCCTTTTCAGAAAGTGTTGAGGACAGAGTAGAAACACCACTTGTGCATTAATTGGGGTTTGTGACTTTGTTAAATTAGCTTCTGGTGTCGGTGGTCATAGTAAATTACCTTCTATGTTTCAGGTTGTAGTGGAAAAGCCAAAATGGAATAGTGGTAGTTTGTAATAATGGCAAAGGTGTCATGATGTATTTATGCTGATGGCTTTACTATAAGTTGTTCCTCCACTAGAAGTAGTAATTGGTCATATTCTGTTTGTTAGACCTTAAAGTTGATTTTTTTTTTCATTCCTGTATGTGGTATTATCTGTTTTGTATGATTTGCATTACTATGACCTTGTACAATAAGCTTGTGTTGGCTGTTATAAAAGTCACAAATCACTATTGCTTGAGCAATGAAAATAAGAGATTTTTCCTTTTCAAGTCAAAATAATTGGCTGGAAAATATAGTAATAATACAGATAAGAATAATAACAGCAATTTATAATATTTAAGTGCATATGCAAAAACCCATACATATACAATTCATATGGCTAACATTCAGTACAGATATCTACTTATATGTGAATACTGTACATTCGGTCTGCTCTTTGTCTCACTTTATGCTTCATAAATTTTGTGTATTTTAAGATTGTAAGCCCTTGGGTCAAACTATACAAATGAACGTCCACAACAATACTTCTGCCAGTAGTAAAGAGCTGCAGGTCATTGTAATGACTTGTTTTAGATATCTAGATGTAAATTTCCTTCCATTTCACCTCACCAACCATGTGCAGAAAGCTTCATGACAGCAATAAACACAAGATGACATGAATGGGTGCCAGGCCTACAGATAAAGAGCCCTTGCTGAGTAATGCTGTAATACCACCATCTGTGCACTTTCATAAATCATGGCTTCACAGTAAAAGTGACATTGGTTACAAAATAATCTATGTAGCCAAGTGTAATGTCATATCTGATCATATCAGATCTATTTTAACACAGTTTTTGCAATAATACTAAATACCATCTGTGATTGAGTAGCTGCAGCTATCTATTCACACAATGCAATGGCCTCTACATCACTGCAGGTCTAATTAAGGGAACTAAGATATCTGTCTAAAATTGTGGCATCATTTACAGTTAAAGGGGTTTTCCATTTTTTTTTTCCAAACTGTGAAAATAATTTTAAAAAAGCCCTGTCCTATCCAGTGTAGCCATTCATTCTTCTCCGCTGGGCTTCAGGGATTATGTATTGTTTTGACTGCATCCTAAAGTGTCCTCTTTACTTCTGTAGCCAATCACTTGTCTCAGTGATGTACAGCACGAGACAGGGTCTTACCGCTGCAGCCAAAACAATACATCATAACTGCAGCCTGGTTGAGAGGACAGAGCAGTGGAGGAGGTTGAGAAGGTAAGGTAATACATTTTATAGTTATTTTGACAGACACCTGACACATTTTTGTTCTCATCAATATGCACACATAATGATGAAGAGTAATAAGGTTTGTAGAAATTTGAACACATCTATCTGTAAGTGGGTGGCAGCACCCACCTTAAAGTTGAATGGGCTGTCTTGTATTTTGGAGTTATAATGTTTAACCAGTTTCTGTGTGTTTTTTCTGATACAGGGTGGACTGCTGGGAGTTGGGAAGTAAGAAAATGCTTGTACAATGTTGTCTGAACTGGAAGATGACTGTTATTTACTATTACATGTTCTTAGTCAACAATGTAGGGAAGGGGTAGCGCCTAGTTTTATGAATACAAACATTGAGAGAGCTTTTAAAAGGGTTTGTTTTCCTGCCAAAAAGTTTTTGTTGGCTTTGCCGTTGTCTGAGCCAAAGCTTCTGGGGAGAGGTGCAACTAAAGAGAGTGACAAAGTGGCCTAATGAGAAAGGCATGAGTAAACCTTTCCTCTAAGTTTTGGTGACAGGAACCAGTGCAAGGACGCCTACTGGTCAGCAGCATGGGAGATGAGGAGCACCATGAGGGACCAAGAAGATCCAGCCCGAAGTTTTAAGCAATGTGCCCTCAGGCCTCACCGAGAGAAACCTCATTAGAGAAACTCACAAACTTTCTGGTTGAAGATCCATGGTTGTAGCATCTTCCCCTGTATGCCTGTCCTGAACTATGGATTATTGTTATTTTTTATTTTAAAGTGCCATTCATTTCACGGAGCTCTACATCAAGAGAGTTAAACATATTTAGTATAAAAAATGCAAATGCGATAAACATGAAACTATTAACAGACTGGTAGAGTGGGGGTGAGGAACCTGTCTGAAAGAGCTTGTAATCTACAAGGGAAGTGGGAAGGACCCAGTAGATGAGGGTAAAAACTGCTCATCTGGCTGTGTGCGGGTAGCATTCTCATTGCAGGCCGTAGGCTGAAGAAGAACAAAGAAGGAGGTTCCGTGAGGATCGGAGATTACATGTGAAAATTTATGGTATCTGGAGCGCAGGTCTGATATGTAAGGGGGGACAGACTGCGAACAGCCTTATCAGTTGTTAGTATTTTAAACTGAATTCTCTGGGCAATAGGGAGCAGGAAAGTGATTGGCAGAGGAGAAGCAAGGGGGAGAGGTTGATTAACCAGGCAGCAGAGTTGAGAATAGATTGGAGGGGTGTGAGAGTGCTAGATAGGAGGCCACAGAAGAGAATGTTCCAATAGTCCAGGTGGACGATAACAAGGGCATGCACTATCATTTTAGTTGACTCATGGGTGAGGAAGGGGCAAATACGAGAGATGTTCATGAGTTGAAAGTGGCAGGTAGAGGTAAGGCTACTTTCACACTAGCGTTTTGGCTTTCCGTTTGTGAGATCCGTTCAGGGATCTCACAAGCGGTCCACAACGGATCAGTTTTGCCCTAATGCATTCTGAATGGAAAAGGATCTGCTCAGAATGCATCAGTTTGCCTCAGTTTGCCTCCATTCCATCTTCATTCCGCTTTGCAGGCGGACACAAAGCGCTTTGGTGTCCGTCTGGCGAAACTGAGCCAAACTGATCCGTCCTGGCACACATTGTAAGTCAATGGGGATGGATCCATTTTCTCAATCTGGCACAATAGAAAAAAGATCCGTCCTCCATTGACTTTTAATGGTGTTCATGACGGATCTGTCTTGGCAATGTTAAAGATAATACAAATGATCCGTACTGAACGGATGCAGACGGTTGTATTATCCGAACGTATCCGTCTGTGCAGATCCATGACGGATCCGGACCAAACACGAGTGTGAAAGTAGCCTAAGGGTTTGAATGTGGGGCTTAAAGAACAGGGCATAATAAAATGTTATCCCAGTGCAGCAGATCTGTGAGACAAGAGAAAGTGTGGTACTGTCATTTGTAGTGAATTGGTCTGTTAGAGGGTCTGAGTAATAAGGTGGAAAGATGATTAATTCAGTTTTCTCCATTTTGAGTTCTGTTGGTGAGGTAAGAGAGTATCCAGAAGATGGCCATGTCTTTGATGTCAAGGGAATAGGGGGTTTGTAGTGGAACAACAAGGGATTTAGATGAGAGGTGGAAAGATAGTTCAAGATTGACATATTGTTCTAGGACAGAGATCAGCAACCTCCGGCTCTCCAGCTGTTCTAAAACTACAACTCCCAGAATCCTCTTCTCACTTCTGTGGGAGGTACAAGAACAGCCAAGTAAGTTTGTATGCTGGGAGCTGTAGTTTCACAGCAGCTAGATTGCCAAAGGTTACAGATCCCTGTTCTAGGAGTTTAGATGCAAATAGGATTAGTGAGATGGGGTGATAGCTGGACAAAGAGGATTGGGTCCAAGGAAGGCTTCTTGAGTATGGGCATTATGGTTGTAAGTTTGAAGGCAGAAACACCAGGAGTTAGTGATAGGTTAAAGAAGTGGGTTAGGGCAGGGATAACTATAGTGATGAGGTGGGATCTGATCGGGTCAAGGGCACAGGAGGTGAGGTGTGATTTGGAGATAAAGCCATGGATTCAAAAGTTCTGCCCTCTTTCATGTGGCTGCAACAAATGCATCTACCATGCCCACACTTATAGATTCCTCTGCTAGTCAGCCAAGTCGGTTGTATTTTGGGAATATCAACATATAGACTAGGGCTCAGCATATTTCCCAGCGTAGGTGCCCGACGCACCACACATTTAATACCGCTTTTTGTGAACTTGGACCAATTCTTGTCATGACTCAGTACAGGAAGATGCTTCTTAATGATTTGACATATGTCCCTAAACTCTTCACTGTAACAAGTAAAGAACATAATAGCTTTATCTTTAGATTTTGTCTTTATTTTTATTAGTATTTTTTTGGAAATACCAATAATTTTCTATCCAGTGATAATGCAAGATCTTTATAGCCTAGTGTAATTTTTGGGGCATATAGCCTATGCTCCAACATTTTTCTGACCTTATTGGACTCCTTCATAATTGTATCCGCATCAGTACAGTTACGTCTGACGCGGATCATTTCCCCTTTGGGAATATTGCGGATGACATGGAGGGAGTGGCATGAAGTTGCCAGTAATATAGTGTTGCCCACTGTGTCTTTCCTATATGTGGAAGTGTAAATTCCTGACACAGCTACATCACCCCTGAGATATAAATCCAGGAAGTGAATAGACATGGCATCTTAATGGCAATCAAAAGAAATGGTGTCAAGACATTGATTTAGATAAGCAAAGAAAGACGGTATAGCCACCACATCACCCGACCATATAAACAACAGGTCGTCGATGTAACGGCCATACCATCATATTTACTCAGAAAAAAGATGGGTATCCACGAGGAGAAAACTCTTCTCCCACCACGCCATAAAAATATTGCCAATAGATGGGGAGAACTTAGCCCCCTTGGACACGCCTGACCTCTGCAAATAATAAACCTTGCTAAACATAAAAAAATTATGTTCCAGGAGAAACCCCACCACCACACCACCATTTAAATATATTCCTGCAATATCAGTGTGTAATCACTGTATGTATGCAGGAACCATCGAAGGGCCACCAATGCAAGGTTATGTGGATTGTTTGTATACAAGGACATCAAGTCTGCCGTAATCCAGGCATATGTATCTCTCCATTCAAAACCTTCAACTGCCTGCAAAACAGACCCGGTGTCCTTAATATATCCAGGGATTAAAGGAACATGGGGTTGGAGAAGTGAATCAAGTAATAAAGAATATTTAAGAAATATTAATGAAAATCGTGTTTGATCACCTATTAATTAAGAAAACAACCTGAAGAGGCGATCGTATGGAGTATGTAAAGCCTAAAAACATAACTTTTAATACATATTCTTAATATAAGATATCCCTGAAAATGATAAATCACAATACACGAAAAAAGTGGTAGGAAAAATACTGGTGCACGGCAGCCCCTTACATTGATAACTAAATGTCCTACCACAACCCGGAAGGCTGATGATCCACGATCCCAGGAAGGAAGCTGAAATGAAGGTGAAAGCTATCCCTGGGCTAAATAACGTGGTGATGAAAAACGGCAGGGTCGGGGGAAAAAATCCCTAATAAGCCCTAAGTGGGGGGTACTGCTCTGACCCTGATAACTAAATACAAGTAGCAGCCTAACAGCAGAGGACCTGGCCCTGATAAGGACGACCCTGTCAGAAACCTTGCCCTGAAATAAGTAGCCCTAGTAAGCCCTGCTCCTATCTATCCCTACATGCATGTTTCACCTTCAGGAGAAGACTCATCAGGGGAAACATGGGGAGCTGAGCAAAATATAGTTGGAGTCAAGGAGCCACGGTGCGGGCCGAAATGCATTGGCCCGGGACTGCCGTTTCCCAAGTAACGTTGGATCTGAGTCTGGATGTGAAGTCAGTTCAAAAGGCAAAATAGGGGGCGGTATTGTGGCATGTTATAATAGCCACAATCCTCCCTGACTAGAGACCTAGTATTTGCAGGATGAAAAGCCTAACTTACATGTGAAGGACGCCGGTCTTTTAATCAGAGCGCATCCCAAAACGAGGCTTGGCTCTCTCCTTGATGATGCGGTGAGCCTGATGACGTCACCGCTTTTGAACGAGCCGGGACATGCGCAGGTCATTCTGACAGGGTTGCCTAGTGACCGGGACGCGTCCCCGGCAGCTGTCAGTGATGCGGTCCACCAGATACGCGGCCGCAAAGGAAAAAACGGTACTTAAGGCGTTATAAAAGGGTAATTTTTAGCTGATGGCATCAGGCAATTAGGAACACATGCAGTCTGCCCATATAAGGGTCACGGAGGGTCGGCAATCTGCAATAACAATGTAAATGCTGCGCATATGACATATAATGTGTATAGTAATCAGCAGTCTAAGATGAAAAATGCAGCACGTATGCAACGTGGCACACGTGCAGCATACATGCAACATGCACATATGTGCTGATAAGAAATCAAAGTGGATCAAATAAAACAACTATAATTGAGTTGCTCATTTAATCCTGATGGAGACATGGTGCGTGAAAGATAGGTCCACCGGCCTCATGCTGTAATAAGGTGTGTTCCCAATCTCCACCACGTATGGGTGAGTGAACCACCTCCATGCCTACGGCTTTAATGCATTTTGGGTTACCCTGGTGACACTCGTGTACGTGTCTAGACACAGCAGTGTCCCAGGTGTTTCCCTATGCGACAACGAAACTCCCTTTTTGTTTTGCCAATGTATTCCTTTTTACAGTCACAAGTAATTTTATAGATGACCCCCTTGGTCCTGCAATTCATAAATTGCTTAATTGTGAAGGATCTCTTTAGATTAGTGCTGTAAAAGGTTTTACTACATTGGATTGTGTTGCATGCAACACAGCCGTTGTATCTGAAACATCCTTTGGGTTCTCAATCCACCCATGTGGCCTTTTGTAGGGCATGGCTGCCCTATAATTACTTTGGACCAAGAGATCCCGTAGGCTACTGAATGTAACTTGTGGGTAGTCATGGATGACCTCCCTGATGTCAGGGTCCATTAACAGGATAGGCCAGTGCTTTTTGAGGATCTCCTTAGCTCGTCCTGACGCACCATCAAAAGTGTTGATGAGGCTTATTTTCTGATCCCCAATGTTCTTATCACCAGGTACAAGTAGTTTGGTGCGATCAGTAGAGAGCGCTGTCTGAAAAGTCGGTCTGAGTGTATGGTCTGGGTAACCCCTAGATGAAAATCTTGCTCCCAGCACATCAGCCTGTTTGATAAATTCAGATTTTTCAGAACAGTTTTGGTGGAGTCGCAAATACTGACCCCGTGGGATCCCTCTTTCGATCGATGTAGGATGACTGCTATTCCAATGCAGCACTGAATTAGTTGCAGTTGACTTTCTGTAGATCGTAGTAGAAAGTTCACCAGAGGTGTTTTTATAGATATACACGTCTAAAAAGGGTAGGGTCTCTATATTGACTCATGTGTGAATCTTGTAAATGGTCAATGGTATTGGAATTAAGTCGTTGGACAAAATTACTGGAAGACAGGGAAGTATCATTCCAGAAGATAAAAATGTCATTTATGTACCGGGCCCATAACGAAGTGAATAAACCTATTCAGTTAGTTTTTCTGAAAAGGATCCTATCCCCGCTACAATGGGTCTCATGGGCGGGGGGAAAATATTCTTAGGAATTGTTGGCAGAGCAAGAAAATTTTTAATAATTGGATGATGGGCATAAATATAATCCACTTCTTTCTGATTGAAAATTCCCATCTCCAAACCCTTGGCCAAAATATGTGAGATTTTCACCTGAAATAATGGAAGAGGATTGCCACTGAGTTTTGTGTGCACTGACGTGTCAGCTAACATTCTCTCCACCTGTATTTTATATATAAGATTGTCTAGCACTACCACTGCCCCCGCCCCCTTATCAGCCTGTTTGATAACCAAATCCTGTCGCCGTTTTAGTACTTGCAGGGCCTTAAATTCACCTGGGGACATATTTCTATTTCTTTTCTGGACTAAAATATCCTCACCAGCATTATTCCTAATTCTATCCTGTGGTTGACAAAGGTCCCTCTCAACTAATTCTTGGTACCGATCTAGAGCAGGGGAGAATAACTGCAAGGGATAAAAATTACTGTTTGTGTTTTTAAAGTATAGAGAAGTACGAGTGGTTGCAGCGCTTCCTCGCATTTCCTGTAGAGAGCAGACCTGTATAATTTCCCTAAAATTTATATTGACGCCTGAGATGTCCTGTTTACTCCTCTCTACTGTTTCGAGGGGAATGGTGGCAGTAGATTCACCGCACGGCATAAATTTACTATTAACATTAACTTCTGTTTGGAAGTGATTCTTTAGAGTCAAATTACGAGCTAGCCTATTAACATCTAAAATGGTCTGATACAAATCAAAATGAAATGTCGATGACATATTTTTTTTTTTAACAATGTTTATTTGCAGAGGTCAGGCGTGTCCATGAGGGCTAAGTTCTCCCCATCCATTGCCAATGTTTTCATGGCGTGGTGGGAGAAGCGTTTTCTCCTCGTGGATACACATCTTTTTTCAGTCAATATGATAGTATGGCCGTTACATCGACGACCTGTTGTTTATATGGTCGGGTGATGTGGCGGCCATACCATCTTTCTTTCTGCTTATCAATGTCTTGACACCATTTCTCATGTCTATTCACTTCCTGGATTTACATCTCAGGGGTGATGTAACTGTGTCAGGAATTTACACTTCCACATATAGGAAAGACACAGCAGGCAACACTATATTACTGGCAACTTCATGCCACTCCCCTCATGTCATCCGCAATATTCCCAAAGGGAAAATGATCCGTGTTAGTACTGATGCGGATACATTTATGAAGGAGTCCAATAAGGTCAGAAAAAGGTTGGAGCATAGGCTACATGCCCCAAAAATGACACTAGGCTATAAAGATCTTGCATAATCACTGGATAGACAATTATTTGTCAAATATAATCTATCTAAAGACAAAGCTATTATATTCTCTACTCGTTGTAGTGAAGAGTTTAGGGACATATGTCATATCATTAAGAAGCATCTTCCTGTACTGAGTTATGACAATAATTGGTCCAAGTTCACAATAAGCGGTATTAAATGTGTTGCGCGTCGGGCGCCTACGCTGGGAAATATGCTGAGCCTTTGTCTATATGTTAATATTCCCAAAATACAACCAACTTGGTTGACTAGCAGAGGAAGCTATAAGTGTGGGCATGGTAGATGCATTTGTTGCAGCCACATGAAAGTGGGCAGAACCTTTGAATCCATGGCAAATTGCAAGAAATTTGAGATTAAATCTGAATTGCAACACTAAATTTGCCGTGTATCTAATCACATGTGAGGTCTGTTCACTTTAATATGTAGGCTGTACAACAAATGAGATCAAAACTAGAATAAGAAAACATATCTCAGACATACCCCATTTTAAGACACGGAACGTTTCTGCTGCCAGTCTGCACTTTGCTGTTGTGCATGGAGGCGATTTTTCAGCCCTGACTGCACAAGGTATAGAAAGGGTTACAGCTCCCCTGCGAGGTGGAGATCATCAGAGGAAACTCCTTAATAGATAAGCTTTCTGGATGTTCCAGCTAAGTACATGTGTTCCAACAGGTCTAAATAAAAGATATGACCTGATCTTGCAGTACAATTCATAAAGCGTTTACAACTGAACATTAGTGATGAGTGGCAGGGGCAATATTCGAATTCGGGATATTTTGCACATTTTTGGGCAAGTATTCGCCATAAATTTGCAAATTTGAGAATTCGTGATCTACAGTCATAATTTTGTTGATTGTAAAAATCGGCAATCAGAAAATTTGCGTTAAAAATTTGCAATTTAAATTCGCTTTACGAAAATTTGCAATCAACGCTACTCCGAAAGTCAAAGATATTGCAGCCTTCTCACTGGCCCACAAGCAAGAAACAGTGAGGGATCATGGGTACTGATGTAAAAAATATAGAATTTTTGAAGTGCCAATATTCGCAATAATTAGAATATTCGTTATCAACACTACTGAACATTGCATTACTAGATTTTTTTATTTGATCAGATTGTGAAAGTTTTTAAAAGAATATCATGTGTTCTGATTTTATTAAGCAGTTTCCGATCATGTGACACCTTGACCATTATGGATCGGTGTAGGAGGAGTGTATAGGAGTGTCATGATTAAGGACCGAAACATGAGGGTCCAAAACGCGTAGATTGTCTCTTGCGTATGAGGATTGAAAAGTTTTTACCGTATCACAAATAAAGTATTCCCTGTTGTTTAAAAGAGCTGGATCATTGATTTTTACAAGTTCAAAGAAACAGCCATGTCCAGGCTGGCGTCCGTGCTCACAAATGGTGCAACAGGTGAGAGCTGCAATTTTTTTCCTTTTTGTGAAAAGCATATTGGACTGTAAAACATGTCTCTGGTATTGAGTACCGGAACCCTGCTTGCAAGCTGCACAATAACTATGTGTATGGCTGGCTAAAGGTATGAATTGTGCAATGTAGTAAAACATTCTATTAAAAACACACTCTTCTACTTTACCAGTACCCTAAACATAATTTTCTGCAATTTAGATTAATATTAATCAGAATGAAAAAAAGTGATTTAAATCAAATGGAGTTATAGCTGACACCAAATTCTTCACTAGCTCATTTTATAGAATTAATGGAAATCATTAGGCACTGTAATAAAAGAAAATGTCTCCTGAATGGTTCTTAAATTCATTTTCCTATTTTAACGGTTCTTTTTCTGCACATTTCTATTTTTATATACCCTGGGACATGAAACACTTTACCATTTTGCTCTTTTGGGCCAGTTATCTCATGAGCATATTTCTACAGATTGTCCACCAGCCCTGTGATCCAAGAAGAGCTGGAAGAGAAATGCTCGCAGTAATATGGAAGGGCACTTATTTAACTTGTCTGGCTCCTGCAGTGACTTGTTAAATGAGCAGCTCTGTTTAAACCAGATGCCACCATGATGAAGCTTTAAATAGGAAGATTGAAATAATCAAGACGAATAGCATGCTTATTATGTGCTGGGATACATTTCTGAGGTCGCTACAAAGCCAGCTACTTGTGTGTATTGGAATGACTGCTTTTCTCCATAAGTATTGCCATTTTAGCATTCATTTTTTGGCAATAGTACTTCCAGCTCCGGTCTAAAGTTAATTATTATCATGTTCTATTATTTTCTCATATGCAGCCTTTAATTTGCCACTACTTGATTTGCACTGACCTGCCTGTTAATATCTGTAGGGCGGCCAAATGTTTTTTTTTTTTGCTTTTTTTTCTAAGAAAAGAAATCTAAAAATATATAAATAAAAGAAAGCAACAATAAAAATAGCAAACAGAGAAAAAACAATGCAAGAAAGAGTGGAATCAAAGTAGTCAGGAGCGTGGAAAGAATTATTGTCTGCTCAAGGTCATGCTGGTAATTCCAGCGTAACGTATCAGCAGTAATATAGCATTAGGAATCCTCCCTGACAGGGTATGTTTTAAAACCAAATGGTGGAAGTGACATTATGACATTAGGTTAACTTCTTTGTTGCTGGATGACCCTGACAAGAATTGCTCAGTGTTCAGGAGGCAATAATTTAAGCCTCTTACAAAGTTAATTCCTGCTCCTTTCCTTTTTTTTTTTTTTTTGTTAAGGTCTGATTTATTACAAATGGCTTTTTAAACTCATCTTTCTAAAATTGGTCGTCAACTCTATTTCATGGTCATGACTTCATTTATCTCACCAGCTAATGCAGTATATTTTCTAGTTTAGATGACTATTTTACATGCAATACACTGCTAGGATTATATCTGTTGCACCCTGTTTTATGATTTGAACTGTACGGTGTTATGTCATGCAATGGACATAAAATGACAAAATTAAAGTATAACTGTCATTTCCTTTTTTGTGAAATGTGTGGGCAAGTATTCCTGTTAATTTTTGCAATATGCTTTATTTATTGATTTAGCAATTTTGTTTTATGGCAAAACTACCTCTGAAGTTTAACCTAATTCATCTTCACAGTGTAATGAAGATGCTCCTCGCTCACTGCTGCTGCCCTCACTGTCTCCCTCATATATAGCTAAAACTCTCTCTCTCTCTCTCTCTCTCTATATATATATATATATATATATATATATATATATATATTGAAGGGGTGTATATCCCACACAGGTTCTTTAACTGGGTGAGGTCCGTAAAATCCAGGAAGATGGCACTGGCTTCAGCAAACATAGTTGCTGGAGCTTTTTCTTGTTAACGTTCAAGGGCTGGATTTTATTTGGACTGGGAAGCTAGGTTTGGTAGTAGGACTTCCCCAGTCCACACCCATTCCAGGGCATGTTTTCCCCTAGCCTGAGGGATCCCCATGTGTAGTCCATGTGTAGTCCAGCTGGGATTGTTAGTGGGAAATAAAAGCAAATCCCAGTATGAGAGAGAGTGCCTGGAAAAAGCCTAGGAAGCTGGCTGCCTTGCTGGCTAGTGAAGCCTGATTTCCTGAGTGTGACCTGCGCTCAATAGGTGAGCTAGAAACAAATTTGTATTAGCTAGAGCCCAGACGGGCAGGAGTTTATTCTGTTTGGTTTATGTTTTGGTGATGCTGGAACCTCATCTTACCCAGTGAGTTATAACTGGGTTCAACAGTAATTTCTGAAGTGCCATAAAATAAAGCATTGTTTGGACTTAATCCTGTTATCTGCGAAGGAATCTGTCATCGCCGCCCTGCTTGAGAGAGCAATCCCTATATATATACATATATATATATATATATATTAGATTTTCAAAAATATTTATTAGTTTATTACTTTTTAATAGTTCCCCTAGGCGGCTGCCTCAGATCATTCAGAAGGACCATTCAGAAGGACCAAGGCTGCAACACACACCATCCAACTCTGCCAATCCTGGCTAGGGGCAGCTAGTACACAGCCGGAAGCATGTGCTTCCAAGTTTTTGTGCTCTAATATTCTGTGGTCGCATTTCGCAGATCATGAACTTTAGCCACCAGTGTCTAGTACGCAAAACAGCAGTCATTCAGTTGCTATGGTGCCTAATCTGCTCCTGCTTCTTGTCCAGTAAAATACTTGGATTTCTAATAGAACCCATATCCCATTAAAGTTAGCGCAGGAGGCCTTAATTTCACAGTAAGTGCGGTTCGTCAATCAGTGCGGTCTGTCCGGTGGAGTTTATTTCTGTCATTTGATGGACTTTCCTCTTTCATTGTTTTAACTGTTCACTTTCTATATCGGATGGTTTTGTAATTTTTGCAATTTATTTTGTGCCAATGAATATAAATATATAAAATATAAATATATACAGTGGGATGCGAAAGTTTGGGCAACCTTGTTAATCATCATGATTTTCCTGTATAAATCGTTGGTTGTTACAATAAAAAAATTTTGTTAAATATATCATATAGGAGACACACACAGTGATATTTGAGAAGTGAAATGAAGTGTATTGGATTTACAGAAAGTGTGCTATAATTGTTTAAACAAAATTAGGCATAAATTTGGGCATATACTGTAAATCACAGAAGGAATGCACCAAACGGATATGCCACTGACTATACTGGCTAGTCATAAATGCAGATATTAAAAGCTGAGACTTTTGCCAATATATTCCTGTCAGGAAGATATCGGAGCCCATCATGCACCACGTCACGGTCCTCAGCATGGCAAGGGGTCCTACCACTAAGCTACCTATGGTGTGAACGATGGGCTCCGATATCTTCCTGACAGGAATATATTGGCAAAAGTCTCAGCTTTTAATATCTGCATTTCTGACTAGCCAGTATAGTCAGTGGCATATCCGTTTGGTGCATTCCTTCTGTGATTTATATGATTATATTTTCATCCGCACAATGCTCCGTTTTGTGTAGGATGCCTTTGTGGTGCATGTGGACCGCGCCGACATCCTCCACCGTATGCCCAATTTTTTTTTGCTGGGGATAGTCGTTTGCTGCGGTCCACATGCGGTGGGGCTGCTCCCCCAATGAAAAACACGCTACAGTGTTAGGGGTTGAGCAGCTCCCCCAGATTTGCCACTATATTTCTGTGTTTTTGTCTTGTTTTATATGTAGTGTATGTGCCTTCACCTGGCATTCAAACACTCTCCTTTGCACCTGGTAGCCTCCATCACATGGTCTGATATGGGTGTGGCTTACAGTCTTGCTTTGTTCACATTGCATTAGTTGTCCTGCTATGCGGTTGTGTGGAAGCTTGGCTGTGAGCTGGATTACATCACCTTCAGACCTTGTTCACACCATAGGTAGCTTATTGGTAGGACCCCTTGCCATGCTGAGGACCGTGACGTGGTGCATGATGGGCTCCGATATCTTCCTGACAGGAATATATTGGCAAAAGTCTCAGCTTTTAATATCTGCATTTATGACTAGCCAGTATAGTCAGTGGCATATCCGTTTGGTGCATTCCTTCTGTGATTTATATGATTATATTTTCATCCGCACAATGCTCCGTTTTGTGTAGAATGCCTTTGTGGTGCATGTGGACCGCGCCGACATCCTCCACCGTATGCCAATTTTTTTTTTGCTGGGGATAGTCGTTTGCTGCGGTCCACATGCGGTGGGGCTGCTCCCCCAATGAAAAACACGCTACAGTGTTAGGGGTTGAGCAGCTCCCCCAGATTTGCCACTATATTTCTGTGTTTTTGTCTTGTTTTATATGTAGTGTATGTGCCTTTACCTGGCATTTAAACACTCTCCTTTGCACCTGGTAGCCTCCATCACATGGTCTGATATGGGTGTGGCTTACAGTCTTGCTTTGTTCACATTGCATTAGTTGTCCTGCTATGCGGTTGTGTGGAAGCTTGGCTGTGAGCTGGATTACATCACCTTCAGACCTTGTTCACACCATAGGTAGCTTATTGGTAGGACCCCTTGCCATGCTGAGGACCGTGACGTGGTGCATGATGGGCTCCGATATCTTCCTGACAGGAATATATTGGCAAAAGTCTCAGCTTTTAATATCTGCATTTATGACTAGCCAGTATAGTCAGTGGCATATCCGTTTGGTGCATTCCTTCTGTGATTTATATGATTATATTTTCATCCGCACAATGCTCCGTTTTGTGTAGAATGCCTTTGTGGTGCATGTGGACCGCGCCGACATCCTCCACCGTATGCCAATTTTTTTTTTGCTGGGGATAGTCGTTTGCTGCGGTCCACATGCGGTGGGGCTGCTCCCCCAATGAAAAACACGCTACAGTGTTAGGGGTTGAGCAGCTCCCCCAGATTTGCCACTATATTTCTGTGTTTTTGTTTTTTTATAAATTTGGGCACCACAAAAAAGAAATGAAATCAATATTTAGTAGATCCTCCTTTTGCAGAAATTACAGCCTCTAAACGCTTCCTGTAGGTTCCAATGAGAGTCTGGATTCTGGTTGAAGGTATTTTGGACCATTCCTCTTTACAAAACATCTTTAGTTCATTCAGGTTTGATGGCTTCCGAGCAGGTCTGGGGACTGAGATGGCCATTCCAGAACGTTGTACTTGTTCCTCTGCATAAATACCTTAGAGGATTTTAAGCAGTGTTTAGGGTTGTTGTCTTGTTGAAAGATCCAGCCCCGGCACAGCTTCAGCTTTGTCACTGATTCCTGGACATTGGTCTCCAGAATCTGCTGATACTGAGTGGAATCCATGCGTCCCTCAACTTTGACAAGATTCCCAGTCCCTGCACTGACCACACAGCCCCACAGCATGATGGAACCACCACCATATTTTACTATAGGTAGCAGGTGTTTTTATTGGAATGCTGTGTTCTTTTTCCTCCATGCATAACGCCCCTTGGTATGGCCAAATAACTCAATTTTAGTTTCATCAGTTCACAGCACCTTATTCCAAAATGAAACTGGCTTGTCCAAATGTGCTTTAGCCCACGTCAAGCGGCACTTTTTGTGCTGTGGGTGGAGAAAAGGCTTCCTCTGCATCACTCTCGCATACAGCATCTCCTTGTGTAAAGTGCGCCGAATGGTTGAACGATGCACAGTGACTCCATCTGCAGCAAGATGATGTTGTAGGTCTTTGGTGCTGGTCTGTGGGTTGACTCTGATTGTTCTCACCATTCGTCGCTTCTGTCTATCCGAGATTTTTCTTGGTCTGCCACTTCGAGCCTTAACTTGAACTGAGCCTGTGGTCTTCCATTTCATCAATATGTTCCTAACTGTGGAAACAGACAGCTGAAATCTCTGATACAGCTTTCTGTATCCTTCCCCTAAACCATGATGGTCAACAATCTTTGTCTTTGGGTCATTTGAGAGTTGCTTTGAGACCCCCATGTTGCTACTCTTCAGAGAAAATCAAAAGAGGAGGGAAACTTACAATTGACCCCCTTAAATACTCTTTCTCATAATTGGATTCACCTGTGTATGTAGGTCAGGGGTCACTGAGCTGACCAAGCCAATTTGAGTTCCAATAATTAGTTCTAAAGGTTTTGGAATCAATAAAATAACAACAGCGCCCAAATTTATGCACCTGCCTAATTTTGTTTAAACAATTATAGCATACTTTCTGTAAATCCAATAAACTTCATTTCACTTCTCAAATATCACTGTGTGTGTCTCCTATATGATATATTTAACTGACATTTTTTATTGTAACAACTAACGATTTATACAGGAAAATCATGATGATTAACAAGGTTGCCCAAACTTTTGCATCCCACTGTACATTATAAAATTATACTTCTGCTTTTATCCTCTTAGAGAAAAAACACCTATAAAATGTACTGGTATATAGTGGTGGACAAACATCGGCCGGGACGATTCGATCAAATTTTCGCAAACCGCAAGTTCGCGGCGGGCCCCATTCCCTTTAAAGTGAAAAATTTGTCAATAGGCATTCACCTGACAGCACACAACTTTGTAGGATTCTGTGGCTGGAAAGACATTAGGCGGTCACAGAACAATACTGTAACTGTTGGCCAGTACAGGCCCCAAAAATTAGCCAATGGGCATTCACCTTACAGCAAAGAACTTTGGATTCAGTGGCTGGAGGTACATTAGGCATCTACAGGATAAATATGTAACTGTAGGTCAGTACAGGCCCCAAAAATTAGCCAATAAGCGTTCACCTGACAGCAAAGAACTTTGGATTCTGTGGCTGGAGGTACATTAGGCAGTCACAGGATAAATATGTAACTATAGGCCAGTACATGCCCCAAAAAATTAGCAATAGGCATTCACCTGACAGCAAAGAACTTTGGATTCTGTGGAGGTACATTAGGTGGTCACAGGATAAATATGTAACTGTAGGCCAGCACAGGCCCCAAAATTTATCCACAATAGGCTTTCACCTGACAGCAAAGAACTTTGGATTCTGTGGCTGGAGGTACATTAGGCGGTCACAGGATAAATATGTAACTGTACGCCAGTACAGGCCCCAAAAATTTGAGAATAGGCATTCACCTTACAGCAAATAATTTGGGATTCTGTGGCTGGAGGTACATTAGGGGTCACAGGATAAATATGTAACTCTCGGCCAGTACAGGCCCCAAAAATTAGCCAATAGGCATTCACCTTACAGCAAAGAACTTTGGATTCAGTGGCTGGAGGTACATTAGGCGTCCACAGGATGAATATGTAACTATAGGCCAGTACAGGCCCCAAAAATTAGCCAATAAGCATTCACCTGACAGCAAAGAACTTTGGATTCTGTGGCTGGAGGTACATTAGGCGGTCACAGGATAAATATGTAGCTGTAGGCCAGTACAGGCTCCAAAAATTAGACAATAGGCATTAACCTTACAGCAAATAATTTGGGATTCTGTGGCTGGAGATACATTAGGTGGTCACAGGATAAATATGTAACTCTCGGCCAGTACAGGCCCCAAAAATTAGGCATTCAACGGACATAAAAGGCCTAAGACAGGGACCATGATTTGTTTTGGGTGGTGGCGGATATTTGTTGGCTGTCATGAGGAAATTCAATCAAACATGGTCGACTCGACACATGTGTTGAATTCCTCCGAGATCCATACCTCATTCATTTTTAGAAATGTGAGGTAGTCCACACTGTCGTTAGCTAGGCGAGACCACAGGTCAAGCCTGCACACCCAGTAGTCCAGGGGTTCATCACTTCTCAGAGTGTCCACATGGGCCGTTAACCGATGTAGTCGGACACCTGTCAGTCTAGGCGTACCCTGAGGTTGTACCCGGAGGACGGCTGTCGATGGGTTGGCAGCAAGAATGATCTCATATGCGAAGTGACCAACACATCTTCAAACCGCCCTCTTCTTCCATGCACTGTTGGATTGGTAACCACAACTGTTTCTCTGTGAGTGGAAATTCCTCTGCCAACACCCACAAAAGCAGAATGCAGCATTTCTCAAAGCAAGGCTTGCAAGTGCTGCATTCTGACAGCCCTCTGTGATGGTGGTAACATTTCCGCATTTTGTGTTTGTACCGGGGGTCTGAGCATGTTGTCACCCAGTACTGGTCCTTGCCCTTTATGCTTTTTATACGGGGGTCCCTCTTCAAACACTGGAGCATGAAGGACCCAATTTGCACTAAACTGGAAGAGGTGGAGTGGCCTGGCTCCTGCTCATCATCCAGGGTAATGTCGTCCTCGTTCTCCTCCCCTATCCACGGACAACACCAGGGATCCCAGAAACGTTTAAAGCATGCTCTTCTTGCTCCTCCTCCGCCCCGGCACCATTCTCCTCTGACTCCTCTTCAGACTCCTGTTGTTGACTTGTCTCAGATGGAGTAGCCCCCCCTGGTAATTCATCCAGCATTACGACTTCCTCATCTTCCTGCTCCTGCTCCTCGACGGCTGGATCAATGACTCAACGCAATGCACGCTCCAGAAAGAAGGCGTAAGGTACGATGTCACTGATGGCACCCTGGCTGTGACTGACCAGTTTAATGATCTCATCAAATGGCTGCACAAGTCTGCATGCGTCGCGCATGAGCAGCCACTGGCGCGGTGAAAAAAAAACAAGCTCCCCAGAACCTGTCCTGCCGCAAAGTTTATACAGGTAGTCATTAATCGCACGTTTCTGCTAGAGCAGCCTATCAAGCATATACAAGGTGGAGTTCCATTGCGCTGAGCAGTCACAAATCAGACATCTGACAGGCAGGTAGCCTGCCGCAAGACGTTCTGGACCCCGGGGTATTTGGCAACGAAGCGTTGCTCGACTAAGTTCAGGACATGTGCCATGAATGGCACGTGTGTCATTTTGCCCTGTTTCAGCGCGCTCAGAAGATTGGCACCGTTGTCGCACACCACTTTACTAACTGTCAAATTGAGGGGTTAGCCACTGATCTGCCTGTGACTGCAAAGCTGAAAGGAGTGCAGGACCGGTGTGGCTCTTGGCTTGCGGGCACAACAGATGCAGCACAGCATTGCAACGTCTCACCTGGCACGTCGAATAGGTTCTGGTGATCTTGGGGGTCGCAGCGGAAGAGACGGTAGCAGCGGAAAAGGAGCAGTCAGCCGAGGAGGAGAGGGAGGATGGACTAGGAGGAGGAGAAGAAGAGGCAGGCCTGCATGCAATCCTTAGCGGTAACACCAAATCTACATGGGTTCCATGTAGTTGGATGCTTGACGGCCGTCAGAAGGTTCATTCAGTGGGCAGTAAAAGTTATGTACCTTCCCTGCCTGTGTTTGCTAGACCACGTGTCTGTGGTCAGATGTATCTTGGCACCGAAACTGTGTGCCAGAGATACATTTACTTTCCGCTGAACGTTGCTATATAGCTCTGGGATGCTTTTCTAGGAGAAATATTTCCTACCGGGGACCTTCCATTGCTGTGTTCCAATGGCCACAAATTTTTTCTCAGAGTCCACCAGTTTTTTTTATGGCAGTAGTTGGCGGGCTAGCAGTTCTGACAAGCCAGCGGTCAGCCGTTGGGCAAGAGGGTTATGTGGCATCATCATCTTTTTACGCTCGAACATTTGGGGCAAGGAAGCCTGCCTTTTGCCAGATGAATGCGACTATGGCACGGCGGAAGGTGGAGTGGAGGATAAATAGGAGGAGAGAGGAGAAGAAGAAGAGGCAGGACGGTGAGCGTCGGGAGTGTGGCTTTGTGGGTTCTGATGGTGGTTCTCCCACTGGGCTCGGTGATGGGAGGCCAGGTGCCTTCTTAAGGCGGTCGTCCCTAGGTGAGTGTTGGGCTTACCGCGACTTATGCGTTGACCACACAGGCTACAGATGGCAACACTATTGTCAGCAGCGGACACACTGCGGAGCTATGTGCCAGCGTCCTGGGAGCGCCAGATGTGACTGTGCATGATGGATGTTTAGTTCCAGATAAATTAGCAATCTGCTTTTTGCCTCCTATGCACTGTAAGTTCTGCCTGCTTCTCCTCCTTCTCCTCCCTATCTGCTGCTCCGTCTCTCCCTCTGAAATCCCCTCCTTTTCCTCTCTTGTGGGCACCCATGTGACGTCCATCGACACGGTATCATCGGATTCGTCACCTTCACCACCACTGACATTAGAGATCTCGGAGTAGGCAGCAACAGCGGGAACCGCCATCCTTGGGCTGAGCTTAGTACTGTTGTCAGACTGCTGGGTAGCGACCGTTGAAGAATGGCTGCGCATTGGTAAGGTCTTGGAATGTATGGGAAAATAATTCCTCTGGCTGTCATTTTCAAAATGACCCTGTGACAAAAGTCCCTATAGAAGACCAGTAATTGTGGAGGAAGGTATATCACACCCCTGCCTCAATCAGTTTTTTTGGGGGGCAACTGGTAAATCACACCAGTAGAAATGATTGGTTCAAATAGTGTTTGTCACTCTGTGTAGATGCGGTAACGCAGCAAAACCGCAGACAAATGCTGTGCTACCTAAATGCACTATATAGAATGTATATTATTGGTAAAATGGTATATAACACCCCTGTTTCAATCAGTTTTTTGGGGGGGCAACTAGTAAATCACAGCAGTAGAAATTTTTTCTTCACATAGTGTTTTGCACTCTGTGTAGATGCAGTAACGCAGCAAAACCGCAGACAAATGCTGCACTACCTAAATACACTATATAGAAAGTATATTATTGGTATATAACATCCTTGCCTCAATCAGTTTTTTTTTTTTTGGGGGGGGGCAACTGGTATATCACACCAGTAGAAATTATTTGTTCCAATATCGTTTGTCACTCTGTGTGGCTGCAGTATCGCAGCAGAACCGCACACAACTGCTGCACAATACAATTGCACTTTAATATACTTTCTATGTTAGAAAGTATATTACAGCTTCTAGTCACAGCAAGACCTCAGCACATGTCTTATTAGCAGCTTTTGTGGGTGCATGTCCCCTTTCAGACCCCTTACACCTGAGGTGTCAGTAAATAAATTGTATCAGTAGTTTAGGGACAGACTGTTAGGGACATAAATCGCTAGCTAATAGGGCCAACAAAAGTCCTTTTAAGGACTGGTATAGCTGTGCTATCGATAGGTGTGACATACTGAGGGGTTGTAATATACTTATAATATACTTTCTTGTATCAGTAGTTTGGAGACAGCACACCAAGGACGGCATATAGCTTCAATTCAATATTTATTTACCAGTGGTACAATCCATAGTAACATTTATTTCTTATTGCGATGTTTCGGGCTCAATTTGGTGCCCTTTATCAAGCTGAGAAGGACGGTCATAAGACTTCCACGGCGTGCAGTAAATCAGAGGCACTCCGTGGGGTTTTATCGCCTCATATTTACTGCACGCCATTAAAGTCTTAGGACCGGCATTCTTAGCTTGGGTATGTCCATGTGCTGAAACGTCTCAATTGGCTGTCCTGTACCACCTGATGGATGTGTCATGGTTCAAAGTTCTTTACATTGTAAAAGAATATGGCAGCCTTGAATATCGCCATATGTTCGCATGTTCGGCGAATAGCGAACGCGCAAAGTTCGCCGCGAAACGACGGCCAGGTGAACCGCAAGGTCATCTCTACTGGTATATACACATAGACAGGGCCGGCTCCAGGTTCATGTGGGCCCTTGGGCGATAAATCCCAGTGGGCCCCCACGAGGCATTTTTTTACATTGACATGTCCCCCTGTGGCTCCCACACGGTATAATGACCCCCAGTGGCCCCTATACAGTATAATGACTACTAGCTGCCCTTCACACAGTATAATGACTACTAGTGGCCCTTCACACAGTATAATGAACCCCCAATCCCCCCCCCCCCCCCACTGTATAATGACCACCTGTGGCCCTGCATTCAGAATAATAACCCCCAGTCGCCCCCATTCAGAATAATGACCCCCAGTAGCCCCCACACTGGGGGAATACTGTATGGAGGGGGCTCTGGGGGTCATTATACTGAATGGAGGAAGTAGATTTGTTCAGGAGCAGCAACACAAGCGGCTTGTAGAGAGCAAAGATGGTGGTCATGCAGTAGCTGGGCAGGGGATCACAGATCCAACGCGATCCAAAGGCATATGTAGAAAGGTAGGGAGCCACAGCAGCATATCACCAAGAATCTTCTTTATTTAGATAGACACCTCACAGCAAAGCATAAAAATTGCAGCAACGTTTCGGCTAAGGGTAGCCTTTGTCAAGCATATTAAACAAGTAAAATCACAGCCTATAAATCCCATATACTGGGACCACCCACACCGCTGAACAACCAATAGATAATGATGTTTATAGGTCACACCTACATAATGAACATGGGATCACCAACACATTGGGACATGTTAAACAGCTGATACAGATTATATCAATCATAACTGTGTGGGGCCACGTTACACAGACACCCATGGTGGATCTAGTGTCTCGCACTCGGTGATGCGCATGGGTGTCTGTGTAACGTGGCCCCACACAGGTATGATTGATATAATCTGTATCAGCTGTTTAACATGTCCCAATGTGTTGGTGATCCCATGTTCATTATGTAGGTGTGACCTATAAACATCATTATCTATTGGATGTGCTTTGCTGTGAGGTGTCTATCTAAATAAAGAAGATTCTTGGTGATATGCTGCTATACTGAATGGAGGGTCATTGGTGATCATTATACTAAATGGGGGACACTGGGGGTCATTATACTATGTAAAGGGCCCTCACAGTATAATGACCCCACAGTGACCCTCCATTCAGAATAATGACCCCCAGTCGGTTATACTGTATGGAGGGGGCACGAGGGGTTATTATATTTAATGGGGGCTCTGGTGGTCATTATGCTAAATGGAGGGTAAATGGGGATCATTATACTAAATGGGGGGCACTGGGAGTCATTATACTGTGTAAGGGGCCCTCACAGTGTGATGAATGACCCCCCAGTGGCCCCCTCACATACCTATCATTGCAGGGGAGCTGGTGGTCCTGTCATTCACTAACCGCAGCTCCCTGCGCTCCTTCTCTCCAGCGGCCCGCTGCAGCAGTGAGCCAGGCCTGGAGGAGAGAAGGAGATGTGCAGTGATGTAGCTAGAACTGACTGGGCCCCACAGCAAATTTTAGTACGCCCCCTCCCCCCCAATGTGTGTTCACATCACGTTTTTCCTATCGGCTTGATGTATACAAATGTGCAGCACTCCACGTTTTTGTATCCTGCAGAGTCAAGTAAAAAATGCATACGTTAACGTATATATTTATTTACAATGGAACTGTATGGTGAATGGACGCCACTGTGCGTCATCAGTCTGAGGCATCTGTTAACGCATACATTTTTGGTATACATTAAATGGATGGCAAAAATAGGATGTGAACCCAGCCCTAGTGTCAGAATAAGCACCAGTACACAGCGGAGCAGCGTGGCGGAGAGGGGAGGCCGCCATGTACTGACAGAGCGCTACCTGGTTACCGGGTCCTGGTGGTCAGGGATGAGGACCGTGTTTACCAAGGATCATTTTCTATAGGGAAATACAGGGCACAGTATAATACACTAGAATCTATATACTATAAAGATATTAGCCCTACCCCCGAATAATAATACAATTAGGGGGTCATATATTATATAGAAATACGTCTATATTAGGCGTATTTCTGACACGGATTGTGGCGCAAAGGTCCTTAGCACCACAATCTGTATCTTTTCCCGCTCATGCCAGGTCTAAAAAAAGTGGTGTGGGCATGGAAGGGGATACAGTTATGGCCATGCAGTTATTGGATACCACCGCCATATAGTGATAACACCGCCATACAATGATAAAACCACCATACAGTGACCGGATAAAAGGGTGTAAGAGGGCACAGTACAGGGAATTACTATGGGCACTGCACAGGGTGTGGTAAGAGGGCACAATGCAGGGTCCAAAGGGGCACAGTACGGGGTGGGGGGCACAGTCACGTGACCCTGTGACGTTAGAAGGTCCTTATAGTGAATGTTGTTCAGATGCCACCATAATGAGAGGCAGAGGAGTGAGACAGGGGCCCTGGATGGACAGGAGGGGTGGACACCGCAAGTAGGGGGAAGGGGCTCTGAGGGGGATTCATACAAGAAGTAGGGGCAGGAGGTCTGTGCAGGGCAGCAATAGGAGATAGGAGGGTGGGACAGGAGCTCTGGATACATGAGGGAGGAAAGGAGACAGCAGGGGCCCCATGAGGATGAGATAGGACAGCATATGTGGGGGGAGGGGGGGCAGGTGTCATGGAGACAAACTGCTTAATGAAACAGTAAAACAACTAAATAGAATGAAGCTGCAGCAGGTTGAAGAAGTTCCCCCCTTCTGTCCCACAGACAAGAGACAGTCACAGTGCAGGCTCACTCACAGACTGTCTTCACACTTCTCTGCTCCAGCTCCAGCCCTGCGGTCTCTCTCCTCAGGCAGCAGTGTGTCCTGTATAGAGGGGGCGTGTCTGAGTCTCTGCAGCCCAGAGGGCCCACCAGGGGGTACTGCGTAAGTGAAATGACAGCAGTGAGAGCTCCCATCTGTATTGATGGAAGTGCTCATAGCAGCTCAGTGGGCCCCCCCAGGAGCATTGGGCCGCGGCACTTGCCCGGGGACGCCGGGTTATGACGCCGGCCCTGCACATAGAGATGTATCTATAAATACCAGTTCTTTGTACGTGGGAATACATGAGGTTTTTAGACAGAGGGAATCCTTTTATAAATAACAGTGAGCTCTGTAGCTTACTGTTTAGATCATCTGTCTCCAATACAGAAAGTCTTGGGTTTAAGACCTGGCAGTGACTATATAAAGTAGAGACAAAATAAAAGTTCATTACAAAGCATTGTGGTACCAATCCCCCTCCCCCCGCCCCCAACCTCATAGTACTGAAGCCATATGTGGAGTCAGCCAGAGAGCATGGACTCCTAAGCTGTATATGGAATCAGCTAGAGTGCAGAGCAGGGATTCCTAAACTACAGTATATATGGAGTCAAAGCAGGGACTCCTAAACAGCACTGGCATTTCCCTCTGCTGGCATTTTAGTGTGTCAGAGGCTTAAGCTCTGCCCCACTCCCGAGCTTCCTGGTGAGTGTAGGTATTTGTGTTGTGTGAGGTCTTGCACTTGCACATAGTTGTTCTGTAGCTGAAGATGGAGCGGAATGGGGGAAGGAGAAAGTTCTCTTTCTGCAACATCTCTCTTAGGCTTCATTTCCACGGTCCGCTCTCGGCCGCGGAACACGGCTGTATGCATGAGGCCTTAAGCTGCTTATGCCAGTAGTTAAGGAAACACCTTTTAGCCACAGCTGTGTGTGCACTTGGATTAACACCTTAAGGACCGGGCTCATTTTTACCTTAAGGACCAGGCCATTTTTTGCAAATCTCACCAGTGTCACTTTATGTGGTGATAACTTTAAAACGCTTTGACTTATCCAGGCCATTCTGAGATAGTTTTTAGTCACATATTTTACTTCATGACACTGGTAAAATGGAGTAATAAAAATCTTTTTTATTTATAAAAAAAATACCAAATTTACCCAAAATTTGGAAAAATTAGCAAATTTTTAAGTTTCAATTTCTCTACTTCTATAATACATAGTAATACCTCCAAAAATAGTTATTACTTTACATTCCCCATATGTCTATTTCATGTTTGGTTCATTTTGGGAATGATATTTTTTTTTTGCGGATGTTACAAGGCTTAGAAGTTTAGAAGTAAATCTTGAAATTTCTCAAAAACCAACTGTTTAAGGACCACTTCAGGTCTGAAGTCACTTTTGTGAAGCTTACATGATAGAAACCACCCAAAAATGACCCCATTCTAGAAACTACACCCCTCAAGGTATTAAACAGATTCTACAAATGTTGTTAACCCTTTAGGTGTTCCACCAGGGTTATTGCCAAATAGAGATGAAATTTCAGAATTTAAATTTTTAGGCAAATTTTCCATTTAATAAATTTTTTCAAGTAACAAAGCAAGGGTTAACAGCCAAACAAAACTCAATATTTAAGGCCCTGATTCTGTAGTTTACAGAAACACCCCAAATGTGGCGGTAAACTGCTGTACGGGCGCACGGCAGGGCGCAGAAGGAAAGAAATGCCATACGGTTTTTGGAAGGCAGATTTTGCTAGACTGTTTTTTTTTACACCATGTCCCATTTGAAGCCCCCCTGATGCACCCCTAGAGTAGAAACTACAAAAAAGTGACCCCATTTTAAAAACTATGGAATAGGGTTGAAGTTTTGTTGGTACTTGTTTAGGGTACATAGGATTTTTGGTTGCTCTACATTACACTTTTTGTGAGGCAAGGGAACAAGAAATAGCTTTTTTGGCACCGTTTTTTTTGTTTGTTATTTACAACATTTATCTGAAAGGTTAGATCATGTGGTATTTTTATAGAGCAGGTTGTCACAGATGCGGCGATACCTAATATGTATACAATTTTTTTTATTTATGTAAGTTTTACACAACGATTTCATTTTTGAAACAAAAAAATCATGTTTTAGTGTCTCCATAGTCTGAGAGCCATAGTTTTTTCCGTTTTTGGGTGATTATCTTAGGTAGGGTCTAATTTTTTGTGGGATGAGATGATGGTTTGATTGGTACTATTTTGGAATGCATATGACTTTTTGATTGCTTGCTATTGCACTTTTTGTGATGTAAGGTGACCAAAAATGGTTTATTTAGCACAGTTTTTATTTTTTATTTTTTACAGTGTTCATCTGAGGGGTTAGGTCATGTGATATTTTATAGAGCCGGTCGATACGGACGCGTCGATAACTAATATGTATACTTTTTTTATTTATGTAAGTTTTACACAATAACAGCTTTTTTAAAACATAAAAATATATGTTTTAGTGTCTCCATATTCTGAGCCATAGTTTTTTTTATTTTTTGTGCAATTGTCTCAAGTAGGGGCTCATTTTTTGCAGGATGAGGTGACGGTAAGATTGGTACTATTTTGATGGGCGGAGGCCTTTTTGATCGCTTGCTGTTGTACTTTTTGTGATTTAAGGTGACCAAAGAATTGTTTATTTAGCACAGTTTTTATTTTTTACGGTGTTCATCTGAGGGGTTAGGTCATATGATATGTTTATAGAGCTGGTCGATATGGACGCAACAATACCTAATATATCTATATGTCTTTTCCCTATTTTTTTTTTTTTTACAATTTTTTACTTTATTTTTGGAAAAGGAAGCTTTTTTTTTTTTTTTACTTGAAACTTTGAATTTTTTTGTTCAAACTTTAATTTTATTAACTTTTTTTTCACTTTATTTTTTGTCCCACTATAGGACAGTGTCACCACCAGACATCTGAGAAGCTCAGACAGATGCCTTTGTTTTGCTTTCAGTTCCTCATCTCGTTAGCCTCTCTCAGCTGTCATGTAGTTGTACTGATTGCATCCCTTTAAATTCCTCCCCATAGTGCATCAGTTTGCAGTTTATATTACTTCCTGGAGTGTGTGTGCATGCTGATGCTACTTCTCAGTCTTCTACAAGTTAAGTGTTGTGCATTCATTTGTGTTTTTCTGTTTGCTGGATCCCAGGTGACCCTGATCCCTCCGTATCTAGTGTAGGGAGCCGGTGGTCGTGTCCCCTCACTATTATAGGGTGTTCAGGTGTTATTCAGTCGAGGTAGGGGGATATGCGATCATCTACCATTGGGATTTTCGCATAGGCTGAGCAGTAAGGGAGAGAGCCAGGTATGATGCAGGGGTCTCCCTTTGTTGTTCCTTAGTTTTGGATCCAGTGAATCGTGTATTCATTTTGTGTTGTCTTGTTTCCTGTACACCTTCCATGACATTATAAACCGCCAAAACCGTCTCAAACATGGATCCGGTTTCACTTTTGACTGAACGCTTGCAGGGTCTTTCATTGGAGGTAGCAGATCTCCGTAAGACTCTTTCTCAGTTTCAAGTGACCGGTTGAGCTTGCGTTCATGGAGTTTGTTCTGAGCCTAAGATCTCGCTCCCGGATACGTTTTCCGGGGGTAGTGAGAATTTTGTGCGTTTTAGAGAGGCTTGCAAACTCCATTTTCGCCTTCTTCCCCATTCCTCTGGTGATGAGGAACGGAGGGTGGCGATCATTATATCGCTGCTCGGGGATAACGCTCAGTCCTGGGCCTTTTCGCTGCCGGTGGGGGCACGGCCCCTCCGTTCAGTGGATGAATTCTTTTTAGCCCTGGGTCAGATATATGATGATCCGGATCGTATTGCTTTGGCTGAGTCTAGACTACGTCTGTTATGCCAGGGTAAACAATCCACAGAGATATACTGCTCAGAATTTCGGAGATGGGCAGCTGATACTGGTTGGAATGATGCTGCACTCCGAAGTCAATTTTGCCATGGTCTTTCATAGGGATTGAAAGATGCATTTGCCTTTCATGAGAGGCCTACCTCCTTGGACTTTGCCATGTCTCGGGCCGTTCGTATTGACAGGTGTCTTAGAGAGAGAGGAGAGATCACTCCTTCCTGTCATACTCAATCCCAGGACAGTGTAGCGGTCTCATTCAGTCTCAGTCGCTGTCAACCCCTTCTGAGCAGGAGCCCATGCAGCGGGGGTTGATTGCCTCTGACAATAGAAGATTCAGCCCGCATGGGAAGGTTTGTTTTTGTTGTGGAGGTATAAATCATTTGGCAAATGTTTGTCCCTCTAGGAGATTCAGACAGTCTTTTGAGAATAATAAAGAAACAAAAAGGAAAAAATCCTTTAAAAATGTTCCATCTGTTAACATTGGCAGGGTTGAGGCGGAAATTGAAGGTTTTCCGTTTGCTTGTAGTTCCCGTTTTGTCCTGCCTGCCAGGGTGGCGCTAGAGAGTAAGAACATTTTTTGTGAGATTTTTGTAGATAGTGGAGCAGCTGTCAATCTCATTAATAATCAATTTGCGATAACTCATGTATGCCCTTTGGGAAAGGATATTCCTGTTTTTGCTATTGATTCCGCTCCACTTTCTCAGAAATCATTAAAGGGCATAGTTCACAATATCCGTTTAATTGTGAGTGATGCTCATGTTGAGGATGTGTCATGTTTCGTCCTTAGCGGATTGCCTACTCCTCTAGTGTTGGGGCTACCCTGGCTCACTAAACATAACCCCTACCATTGATTGGCAAGCAAGGCAAATAAATGGTTGGAGTGACATCTGTTTCTGAGGTTTCTACTAAGACTGTACCATCTTTTCTCTCTGAATTTTCGGATGTCTTCTCTGAGAGTGGAGTTCAGGATTTGCCCCCGCATAGGGAGTACGATTGTCCTATTAATCTCATCCCAGGCGCCAAGCTGCCTAAATCTCGTTTATACAATCTCTCCCAACCTGAAAAGGTCGCTATCCGTGTGCCTTTTTCTCGAAGAAACTCTCCTTCGCAGAGAGAAATTACGATGTGGGAGATAGGGAGTTGTTGGCCATCAAGTTGGCTTTTGAGGAATGGCACCATTGGCTAGAGGGAGCCAGACACCCTATTACCGTGTTTACTGACCATAAAAATCTAGCCTACTTGGAGTCAGCCAAGCGTCTGAACCCGAGACAGGCCAGATGGTCTTTGTTCTTTTCAAGGTTTAATTTTGTTGTCACGTTCCGCCCTGGGGTTAAGAATGTGAAGGCAGATGCCCTGTCACGTTGCTTTCCGGGAGGTGGGAATTTTGAAGACCCGGGTCCCATTTTGGCTGAAGGTGTGGTGGTCTCTGCTCTTTATCCTGAATTGGAGGCAGAGGTGCAGGTAGTCCAGTCAGAGGCTCCTGATCTTTGTCCTCCTGGGAGGTTGTTTGTGCCTCTCGCTTTAAGACAAAAGATTTTTAAGGAACATCACGATATGGTCCTTGCTGGGCACCCGGGGGCAAGAGCCACAGTGGATCTCATCGCTCGGAGATTCTGGTAGCCCGCGCTTCGTAAGTCGGTTGAGGGTTTTGTGGCAGCCTACGAGACCTGCTCTCGTGCCAAAGTCCCTCATTCACGGCCATCAGGTCCTCTCCTTCCCTTACCCATTCCTTCCCGTCCTTGGACACATCTGTCCATGGACTTGATTAACGGACCTGCCTCGTTCCTCGGGGAAGACTGTGATTCTGGTGGTGGTGGACCGTTTTAGCAAAATGGTGCATTTCATCCCTTTTCCTGGCTTGCCCAATGCTAAGACGCTGGCGCAGGCA
This sequence comes from Bufo gargarizans, assembly GCF_014858855.1. Classification (NCBI taxonomy): domain Eukaryota; kingdom Metazoa; phylum Chordata; class Amphibia; order Anura; family Bufonidae; genus Bufo; species Bufo gargarizans. The sequence continues at coordinate 196,921,389 of NC_058080.1, forward strand.
TTTATTGATCACATTGTCAAATTGCATGGTATTCCTTCAGACATAGTCTCTGATAGGGGCACGCAGTTTGTTTCCAGATTCTGGAAAGCTTTCTGTTCTCGCTTGGGGGTTCGGTTGTCATTCTCTTCTGCTTTCCACCCGCAGTCGAATGGCCAGACAGAGCGCGTCAATCAGAATCTGGAGACATATCTGCGCTGTTTTGTGGCGGAGAATCAGGAGGATTGGTGTTCTTTTTTGTCCCTTGCTGAGTTTGCTTTAAATAACCGTCGTCAGGAGTCCTGATAAGTCACCATTTTTTGGTGCATATGGGTTTCATCTGCAGTTTGGGACATTCTCGGGAGAGGGGTCTTCTGGTTTACCTGATGAGGACAGATTCTCCTCGTCTTTGTCATCTATTTGGCAAAAGATTCAGGATAATCTAAAGAGCATGAGTGAGAGATATAAACGTGTGGCAGATAAGAGACGTGTGCCTGGTCCGGACCTGAATGTTGGTGATCTGGTGTGGTTGTCTACTAAGAATATCAAATTGAAGGTTCCCTCCTGGAAGTTGGGTCCTAAGTTTATTGGGCCTTACAAAATCTTGTCTGTCATCAATCCTGTTGCCTATCTTCTTGATCTTCCTCAGACTTGGAAGATCCATAATGTTTTTCATAAGTCCTTATTAAAACCTTATGTCCAACCCATTGTACCCTAGTCTTTGCCTCCTCCTCCGATTATGGTTGATGGTAATCTTGAATTTCAGGTCTCTAGGATTGTGGATTCTCGTGTTGTCTGCAGTTCTCTCCAGTACCTCCATCATTGGGGGGGTTATGGTCCTGAGGAGAGGATGTGGGTCCCAGTGACAGACATTAAGGCTACTCGTCTCATCAGGGCTTTCCATAGGTCCCATCCTGAGAAGGTGGGCTCTGAGTGTCCGGAGTCCACTCGTAGAAGGAGGGGTACTGTCACCACCAGACATCTGAGAAGCTCTGACAGATGCCTTTCAGAACCTCCTCCTTGAGCTTCCTTTGTTTTGCTTTCAGTTCCTCATCTCGTTAGCCTCTCTCAGCTGTCATGTAGTTGTACTGATTGCATCCCTTTAAATTCCTCCCCATAGTGCATCAGTTTGCGGTTTATATTACTTCCTGGAGTGTGTGTGCATGCTGATCCTACTTCTCAGTCTTCTACAAGATAAGTGTTGTGCATTCATTTGTGTTTTTCTGTTTGCTGGATCCCAGGTGACCCTGATCCCTCCGTATCTAGTGTAGGGAGCCGGTGGTCGTGTCCCCTCACTATTATAGGGTGTTCAGGTGTTATTCAGTCGAGGTACGAGGATATGCGATCATCTACCATTGGGATTTTTGCATAGGCTGAGCAGTAAGGGAGAGAGCCAGGTCTGATGCAGGGGTCTCCCTTTTTTGTTCCTTAGTTTTGGATCCAGTGAGTCGTGTATTCATTTTGTGTTGTCTTGTTTCCTGTACACCTTCCGTGACAGACAGGGTCTGATCCTTGTTTCAATACAGCACAATACATCTGTATTGTGCTGTATTGAACTGTTAGTGTCTTACACTGTAAGACGCTAACAGTTGCCTAGGAGACCCAACCTGGGGGCTGGGCCTCTTAGGCTTCCGTACATAGCAGGTCTCAAGCCTTGGAATAGCTTGGGGCTGCCATGGCAATGATTGAGTCCCCGCCACAGCACAGCGGGGACCCGTTGCATCAGGTGAGAGAGCGCAAACCTCCCATATGCTGCGGTCAGCGCTGACTGCGGCATATGAGGGATTAATCCACCAGCATCGGCGTTATCGCCGATGCTGGTGGATGCAGCAGGGATCCGGAGGTCAGTAACCGCCGGATCTTTGCTGCTGACCAGGGGGACCGCACGCGGGGGGAGGAACGACTGCAGGACGAGAGCGCTCGTCCTCGAGCGCTAAGTGCCGGCTTTTGAGGATGAGCATTCTCGTCCTGGGTCGTTAAGGTGTTAAATGTATTTGGGTTATTTATGTTTTTCAGTTTTTAGTGTCCCTTTACAGGCAAATCAGAGGAAGAAATGAAAGTTCTACAATCTATATATAAAAGCTGAGTGTATGTGTGTGTATGTCCGCTAATGGAATCAGCACTGTCGCATTAACAATCACAAAATTTGGCACACAGGTACATCATGTGTCCAGGAAGGTTTTAGACAAGGTCTCAGCTCTTTAGGACATACCGTTCCTGAGATATTCCCAAAAAATGCATTAGCCAATAGAAGCTTGGTCACATGACCGTTAGCCGTTAGCCTCCACATACACAGTATTACTCCAGGCTTCCATAACAACCCAGCCATTTTTATTCACTGCTGTAGGTCAGCTTTAAAGGAAATTTGTCACCAGGATAATCACTATTGAAGTAAAGCCATTGTCACCACCAGACATCTGAGAAGCTCTGACAGACGTCCTTCAGATCCTTTCATTTTCTCATCTCGTTAGCCTCTCTCAGCTGTCAAGTAGCTGCACTGATTGCATACCTTTAAATCCCTTCCCATACTGCATCACTTTGCGGTTTATATTACTTCCTGGAGTGTGTGCATGCTGATCCTACTACTGAGTCTTCTACAGATAAGTTTTGTTCGTTCATTTGTGTTTTCCTGTTTGCTGGATCCCAGGTGACCCTGACTCCCTCCGTATCTAGTGTAGGGAGCCGGTGGTCGTGTCCCCTCACTATTATAGGGTGTTCAGGTGTTATACAGTCGAGGTACGAGCATATGCGATCATCTACCATTGGGATTTTCGCATAGGCTGAGCAGTTAGGGAGAGAGCCAGGTATGATGCAGGGCTCTCCCTTTTGTTCCTTAGTTTTGGATCCAGTCAGTCGGATCTTCATTTTGTGTCTTCTAGTTTTCTGTACACCTTCCGTGACAGCCATGGCCTAATAGCACTTAGTAACTTATTTCAAGATGTGCCTTTGTTCCAGCAATAGATGTTTTTATCCTCTGATCCAGTTTATTTGGTATGCAAATGATCCAGTAAGGTGCCCAGAGGGGCATCACTCTTGCAGGAAGGAGCCCAGACACACCTCCTGCCACAATGTATCCACCCTCAAAAGACAAACTTAAAAACCCCTGCCACGCCCATGACCAAGTTAAATCACGCCCCCTTTCCCACTCCTCAGCTGACTTGGATTGAAAAAATGAAGGTAAACATCAACTTCTGTCAGCTTCAGGGTTGCGAGGGACAGTGACTTTCTCCCTGCAGCTCACACTCAGTGCTGCTGTCTTATAGTGAGCTGTTCAAAAGGACTTTCCCCCGATCCAATTAGGCTTCCCCCCCACTCAGCCAACAGGGATTGAAAAAATGAAGTTAAAAATCAACTTCTAGGTCCCGCTAAGCAACGCCCCGCTCTGCTTAGGCCACGCCCCCTCCCACTCATCAGCTGACAGGGATTGAAAAAATGAAGTTAAAAATCTACTTCTATCAGCTGCAGAGGTGGGAGGGAAGGTGACTTTCTTCCTGCAGCTCACACTCAGACAGCACAGTGCTGCTGTCTGGGAGTGAGTTGTTTAAAAGGACATCCTTGTGTCCGTCCAGGCCCTGCGCCAGGTGGACGACAGGGAGTCTGAAAGCTGGACTGTCCGGCCCAAAACTAGACCACTAGTAACCCTAGGGACAGGCTGCTGTGGAGGTCACAGTTAAGGGGATGGCCCGCTATGGAGGTCAGTGTTAAGGGGCAGATTGCTGTAAAGGCCACTGTTAAGGGAGCGGGCCCCTGTGGAGGTCACTGTCAAGGGGGTGGTGTACTGTGAAACCACTGTTAAAGGGCAAGGCTGCTGTAAAGGACTGTGGAGGTCATTGTTAAGGGGGAAGGGCGCTGTAGATGTCACTGTTATAGTGGATAGTGTTGATATCTTTTAACGACACAAACAAACATTAAATGAAATAGTTTAAATATACCCGAGCGAAGTCGGGTTCTTCAGCTAGTGTTATAAATATAGACAAAAGGGTAATATTGGTTTGAAAAAATTCCAAGTATTATTACGAGTAAAAGTCAAAGTATTATAACTTAAATAAGCATACCATATTTAACTGTGATGCTCATAATGGGTAATGTAAAATAATGAGAAAGATTTACTAATTCTGACCAAGATTTATAGAAACATAGAAACATAGAAAGTGTCGGCAGATAAGAACCATTTGGCCCATCTAGTCTGCCCAATATACTGAATACTATGAATAGCCCTTGGCCCTATCTTATATGAAGGATGGCCTTATGCCTATCACATGCATGCTTAAACTCCTTCACTGTATTTGCAGCTACCACATCTACAGGAAGGCTATTCCATGCATCCACTACTGTCTCAGTAAAGTAATACTTACTGATATCACTTTTAAACCTTTGCCCCTCTAATTTAAATCTATGTGCTCTTGTAGCAGTTTTTCTTCCTTTAAATATTCTCTCCTCTTTTACCTTGTTGATTCCCTTTAAGTATTTAAAGGTTTCTATTATATCCCCTCTGTCTCGTGTACATGTTAAGGTCCTTAAATTGTTCCTGGTAAGTTTTATCCTGCAATCCATGTACTAGTTTAGTAGCTCTTCTCTGTACTCTCTCCAAAGTATCAATATCCTTCTGGAGATATGGTCTCCGTTACTGCGCACAATACTCCAAATGAGGTGTCACTAGTGCTCTGTAGAGCGGCATAAGCACCTCCCTCTTTCTACTGTTAATGTCTCTCCCTATACACCCAAGCATTCTGCTAGCATTTCCTGCTGCTCTATGACATTGTCTGCCTACCTTTAAGTATTCTAAAATAATGACCCCTAAATCCCTTTCCTCAGAAACTGAGGTTAGGACTGTATCACTGATTTTATATTCTACTCTTGGGTTTTTACGCCCTAGGTGCATTCATTTTTAGTTGCCAGATTTTTGACCATTCCTCTAGTTTTCCTAAATCCTTTCCATTCAGTGTATCCCTCCAGAAACATAAACATGTTACAAATCTTTGTGTCATCAGCAAAAAGACACACCTTACCATCAAGGCCTTCTGCAATTTTGCTAATAAAGATATTAAACAATATGGGTCCCAGAACAGATCTCTGCGGTACCCTACTGGTAAGGCTACTTTCACACTAGCGTTCGTGTGTCCGCTTGTGATCTCCGTTTGAAGGGGCTCACAAGCGGCCACGAACGCATCCGTCCAGCCCTAATGCATTCTGAGTGGACGCGGATCCGCTCAGAATGCATCAGTCTGGCAGCGTTCAGCCTCCGCTCCGCTCAGCAAGCACCTGAACGCTGCTTGCAGCGTTCGGGTGTCCGCCTGGCCGTGCGGAGGCAAGCGGATCCGTCCAGACTTACAATGTAAGTCAATGGGGACGGATCCGTTTGAATACGACACACTATGGCTCAATTTTCCCCCATTGACTTTCAATGTAGAGTCTGGACGGATCCGTCTGAGGCTACTTTGACACTTAGAAATTTTTTTACAATATAATGCAGACGGATCCGTTCTGAACGGATCCACCGTCTGCATTATATGAGCGGATTCGTCTCAGACGGATCTGCTCTGAACGCAAGTGTGAAAGTAGCCTAACAAGACCATGGTCTGAATAAACTCCATTGACTACAACCCTCTGTTGTCTGTCCCTCAGCCACTGCCTAATCCATTCAACAATATGGGAGTCCAAGCACAAAGACAGCATCAAAAGCCTTACTAAAGTCTAGATAAGCGATACCTACTGCACCTCCACCATCTATTATTTTAGTCACCCAATCAAAAAAATCAATAAGATTAGTTTGACATGATCTCCCTGAAGTAAATCCATGCTGTTTTTCATCTTTCAATCCACGGGATTTTAGATGTTCCACAATCCTCTCCTTAAGTATGGTTTCCATTAATTTTCCCACTATTGATGTCAGGCTTATTGGCCTATAGTTGCCCGATTCCTCCCTACTAACTTTCTTGTGAATGGGCACAACATTTGCTAATTTCTAATCTTCTGGGACGACTCCTGGTACCAGTGATTGATTAAATAAATCTGTTAATGGTTTTGCTAGTACACCGCTATGCTCTTTTAATAGCTTTGGGTGTATCCCATCAGGCCCCTGTGACTTATTTGTATTAATTTTAGACAGCTGACTTAGAACCTCCTCCTCTGTAAAAAAAACATGCATCAAAAGATTCATTAGTCTTCCTTCCTAACTGAGGTCTTTTTTCTTCATTTTCCTTTGTAAAAACTGAACAGTAGTATTAATTGATGCCGTCAGCTAGTTCTTTATCTTCTTCCATATACCTTCCTTCTTTTGTTTTTAATTAGTTAATTCCTTGTTTTAGTTTTCTTTTTCATTTATGTATCTGAAGAATGTCTTATCGCCTTTTTTCCCCAACTGAGCTAATTTCTCGTCTCCCTGTGCTTTAGAAGCTCTTATAACTAGTTTGATCTCTCCCTGCCTAATCTTATAAATTTGCTTGTCATCCTTTTTTTTTTTTTATAATTACTAAATGCTATCTTTTAGTTTTTAATGATTTTGGCCACAGTACCACAGTGGTCTCTTTCTTTTTTTGCTTTTACTGACAAGCCTAATGCAATTATCTGTTGCCTTCAATAGTGCCACTTTTAAGTAGTCCCATTTCTTCTAGACTCCATTGAAACCGTTCCAATCTGATAGGGACTCATATACCACTAATCTAATTTTAGAAAAGTCAGTCTTTCTAAAATCTAAAACTTTTGTTTTTGTGTTGTTCCAAGCTTTCCCCTACAGTAATATCAGATACCAAATTCCCATTTGTGAATACTAAATCTAAAATGGCCTCCTTCCGGGTTGGCTCCTCAACTACTTGCTGTAGAGATAATCCCAGTAGGGAATTTAGAATATTTGTACTCCTGGCAGAACTAGCTATTTTGGTTTTCCAGTTTACATCAGGAAGACTAAAGTCTCCCATAATGATAACTTCCACTTTCAATGTCATTTTAGCTATTTCGTCAACTAGTAGATCATCTAATTCTTTGACTTGGCTAGGTGGTCTATATATCACACCTACACGAGTTACCTTATGATTATCAAGGTGCAACATAACCCAAACTGACTTTAAATTGGTTTAGCTAACTTGTATTAAATTAGATTTTATGCTATCTTTCACATACAGGGCCACCCCTCCCCTTTCTTGCCTTCTCTGTATTTCCTATATAGAGAGAACTCTTGTTATATTCCGGTCATTACTCCCATTGAACCATGTCTCAATAACAGCCACTAAATCTATATTCTCAGATGCCATTATAGACTCAAATTCATTTTATTCCCTAAACTGCGAGCGTTTAGCCTGTAAACTTAGGGGATAATGTATTATGAGGGCAATACCTGTTGCTCACACTTGTTAAATTTGTCATACAAATCAACTAAGAATTTTTTCAGTCTAAAGTCTGTTGTTTAAACCGACTGAAATGGTGGTATGGTTAATGCAAAAGTAGTCTAAAGATCATTCACCTTAATACAAATAATGCTGAGAAATCTACAATCCATTTTTCTGGCTTCTTGATGTGGTATTGTGGTACTGTTCATTCTTTCATTTTACTCATATTTTTCCACCTGTCTGTAGATTTAATGTTTCCTGTAAATTTATTGTATATTTATAAGGGTACAACGTGTCCTCTTCTTCCCATTGTGATGCTGATAGGTGGATCATTTGTGATGTAATGTGTAATAGTCTGTGCAGTAAAAGGATTTGCTGAGTTGCTAGGTTGTACAAACTGTTTTTTAGATATACATTTAAAGCAACTTAAACTGTATTCTTTAAAATTTTCACTTTTTTGTTAAATGTCAAATCTACAGAATTTTTTCACACTGTAAAACCCAAATCAATACAGTCAGGTCTACAGCTGAGTCAGAGCCACATTGTCCTCATTATTTATTAGCCTATAAGATGGGGTACTTGAAATAACAGTAAAATTGTCATGTGGAGAGTCAAATGTGAGAAGGACAATACTGTCCTATTGCTCTTGTTAATTTACAAGCTGGCCAGGTCTGCCGTGTAGCCTAAACTGCAGCTCTCCAACCTCCTTACAGCTTACTGAGCACAGTGCCATATATTGTGTAGCAGCTGTGCTTTAGCATAGCTGCTCAAGGCCATTGACATGAATGAACTGAGGTTTGCCTCGGCCATCTGACCTATGAACGTGACATCATTGGCCTAGGAAGATGATGGGATAGGGGGGCTGTAGTTGGAACCTCATCAATCAGATATTGAAGACCTATCGTGAGAATAGGCCTTCAGTTTCCAATCCTGGACAAGACCTTTAACCTTGTAACAGTCACATTAAAATTGGAAAAACCATCCTAAAAATGTAACTTTTTTATTGTAGATTATTAATGTGTATCTGTAGTAAATCATGTTGGCGCACAACTCAGGGGACACTACACTAAATATTTATATAATTATTTATTCTTCAAAGTCTCTTTTACGATGAAGTGTATTTACATATATATATTATATCTCTGGTTTGGTAGCAGCTACAGATATGGACTTTGTATTGTTTGTAACCCATATCAAACAATACCAGAATGACAGCAATATCTTTAGGACATGGGATGATATCACTATTAGAAATTGGGATGCAGTGAATATAGCTGAAAGTGAAAGTAAAAAGTATATTTTACTGCAATTATTCCTGACTCAATTTCTAACAGTGATATCTTTTGTTTAGCAAGAACTAATGCTGTCATTTCAAACAAGACCAGGCCCATGCTTCTAGCTGCTACCAATCAGGAGATATCAGCAGTTCAAGCAGCCCCGTTCCACTGAAAATGTGTGCAGGCCTAGTACAGCTTTTTTGGAAAAGTAATGTCGAATAAGAACCTTGGCTAAGTACAAGCCATTAGTTTTCTGAAATATGCAGAGTCAACTACATGGAAAGGGAGGGACTGCATAGTTTAATAAAAGAAGTGTCAGGCATCATGCAATGATGGAGGGAAAATGCCATAATCGCCAGTGGGAACATTAGCGTTAACATGTAGGAAGTAGTGATGGACGAACATCTGCCGGGGCGGTTCGCGAACCGCAAGTTCGCGGCGGGTCCCATTCATTTTAATGGCAGGCGAACCTGAAAAATCTTTAGCTCATATTTGCAGCCAAGAAATAATTACTAGGAGTGCACAAATAGTCCCACAACATGGACAGTGACATACCATATGTATTATTTGAATTTGCGATCTCCATTCATTTTTGTTTTCAATACGAAATATCGTCAATATAATTTACGCTCATGCGCATATGCACTATACAGTACCCAAATGCACTATAAAGAAAGTATATTGGTATATAACACCCCGCTTCAATCTGTTTTTTGGGGGGATGACTGGTATATCACACAAGTAGAAATTATTTGTTCCAATAACGCTTGTCCCTCTATATACCTGCAGTATCACAGCAGGACCGCACACAACTGCCGTACAATACAAATGCACTATAATATACTTTCTAACATATAAAGTATATTATAACATTGAACAAGGAAGGCAATCCATTAGAATATACATGAAGATAAAACGTAACCTTTAATAATTTTGCTATGAGGGTCCATTCACACGTCCGTAAGTGTTTTGCGGATTTGCAAAACACGGACACCGACAATGTGCATTCTGCAATTTGTGGACCGCACATCGCTGGCACTATAATAGAAAATGCCTAATCTTGTCTGGAATTGCGGACAAGAATAGGACATGTTCTATTTTTTTGCAGAAACTGAAGCACAGATGCAGAGATGAAATTATTAAAGTTAACCAAAAAGCATAGATGTGGTAGGCAATAACAAGTGCTCGGTGGCACTAAATCAGGTGCTCGGCGGCACCAAATCAGAAACCATATGTCCTACCACAATCCAGGGGGTTCCAGTGCTCACCGATGAATCCAGGAGGGAAAGCAAAAAAAATCCATCGCTGGGCTAGATGATGATGTGGTATTGAAGGACAGGGTGGGCAAAGATCTGTCCCAGATATTCCCCTATATTGAAACCGTTCCAATCTGATAGGGACTCATATACCACTAATCTAATTTTAGAAAAGTCAGTCTTTCTAAAATCTTAAACTTTTGTTTTTGTGTTGTGTGACTCAGTCACTGCACTTATAGTAAACCACACTGACTGGTGATAACTAGATTCCAAGCTTTCCCCTACAGTAATATCAGATACAAAATTCCCATTTGTGAATACTAAATCTAAAATGGCCTCCTTCCGGGTTGGCTCCTCAACTACTTGCTGTAGAGATAATCCCAGTAGGGAATTTAGAATATTTGTACTCCTGACAGAACTAGCTATTTTGGTTTTCCAGTTTACATCAGGAAGATTAAAGTCTCCCATAATGATAACTTCCACTTTCAATGTCATTTTAGCTATTTCGTCAACTAGTAGATCATCTAATTCTTTGACTTGGCTAGGTGGTCTATATATCACTCCTACACGAGTTACCTTATGATTATCAAGCTGCAACATAACCCAAACTGACTCTAAATTGGTTTAGCTAACTTGTATTAAATTAGATTTTATGCTATCTTTCACATACAGGGCCACCCCTCCCCTTTCTTGCCTTCTCTGTATTTCCTATATAGAGAGAACTCTGGTATTGTTATATCCCGGTCATTACTCCCATTACTCCCATTGAACCATATCTCCCATTGAACAGGGGGGTGCTATTCTGGCCCTGATAGCCTAACCACAGACTACCCACCCTGATAAGAGCGACCCTGTCCGGATCCTTACCCTATATAAAAATGGCCCAAGTAAGCCCCTAGCCCCTAGGCCCCTGACTTCTAGGTGATCACTATATAGAGCTATGTGTTTTTGACTCATTATAAAACTATATTATAAGTATACCGCATCCCTCTGTGTATCACACATATCGATAGCACACCTATACTAGTGCTTAAAAGGACTTTTGTGGCCCTATTAGCTAGCATTTGGTGTCCCTAACAGCCTGTCGCTGCTCTACACAGCAACCTCTCCCTACGCTGGCAAAACACTGAATGTAAAATGGCGGCCAGATCAGGTTTATTTATAAGGTAGGGGGTATGTCCATGTGCTGAAATGTCTCAATTGGCTGTCCTGTACCACCTGATGGATGTGTCATGGGTCAAAGTTCTTCACAATGTAAAAGAATATGGCGGGTGAATTTCTCCATATGTTCGCATGTTCGGCGAATCGCGAACACGTAGAGTTTGCCGCAAAACGACTGCCAGGCGAACCGCAAGGCCATCTCTAGTAGGAAGTGTGGGCATAATGTGAGGTGCGTCCAGGGTGCTAATGTTGGCACAACGGCCCTGATTTAGTGTTACAGCCTGATGCAGCAACAGGTGCATCTTGCACCGACCCGCACCACTATTTCACCAGTCAGGGCTCGACAACATTAGCAGAAGGAAGCTTTTGTTCCTTTTCATTGACTTCAATGTCATCTATTGCTCCTGATGCTCCTCCTCCTTCTACTCCTCGTCACTTGTTTTGAGGCAATTGAAAAAAGACAACAATATACATTGATGTTTTGCAATCGTCAAATCTTGTTTTCGAACAGTGTTTATGCTTGAAGTGAAGTAACTTAAGTCATGCACTGTATTTCTTTGATATATGTTGAAACTTACTTTCAAAAATCTATATTTGCCTTTTTTCTTGGCGATTGAAAATAAAATATTTACAAGAAAAAAGACAACAATATGCATGCACTCATGCAACTGTGCAGAAGCTAAATGTGCACCTGGACAATTTGCTGGTACTACAGTCCCTCCCTTTCCATGTAGTTGACTCTGCACATTTCAGACAACTAATGGCTTGTACCCAGACAAGGTTCTTAGTCGACATTACTTTTCCAAAAAAGCTGTACTAGGTCTGCACACATATGTTGAGCTGGGCCAGTCCTCCTCTGCCTCCTCATCCTCCACCTTGCCCTCAGCCTCCACTGTAGGCACAGTTAAGAGTGATCCTCCAGCATACCACCTATGCAAAGCACGGTGTTGTCACGCAGTTCTGCACCTGGTCAGCCTAGGTGAACGAAGTCACACTGGGCAGGAACTGCTCTGTATTATCAACCAAGATATCAAATCCTTGCTGTCTCCTCGCCGACTGGAGATAGGAACCGCGGTCAATGATAGTGGGAAGAACATTCTGTCTGCACTACGTCAGGGAGGGCTGACCTATGAACCCTGCATGGCACACGTCTTCAATCTCGTTGTCACCCGGTTTCTCAAGTCTTCCACTGAACCTGCAAGAGCTGTTAAAAATGTCCAGGAAACTGTGCATTAACTTCAGTCACTCTTACCGTGCAAAACACACCCTCCTTGATCTGCAAAGGCAAAATACTCTTCCCCAACATCGCTGATATGCGACTTTTCCACTCAATAGAACTTTACTCTCTATATGTTAGACCACTTGTACGAGCTGCGGAAGGCGGTCAATAATTTCTCAATGCTGCAGACGAACAGTGTAACTTCCATGTCAGCCAGTGGCAGCTCATGCGTGACATATGCCATTTGCTCAGGCCCTTTGAGGAGGCCATTTTATTTGTCAGTCGAATATGAATGATGTCATTCCACTCTTTCACGTCTTGGAGGGGATGCTGAAAAATCTGACTGGAGAGCGGACAGGTGGACATGAAATGGAGGTACCACGTCTTCTGAACTCTGGGGAGGATGAACTGAGGAGGAAGAGGATGAGGAGGACATAAACGCTCATGAATTTTATACACAAATAGGTGGTTTATCTGCCCAAGCAACAGGAGAGGAGCAGGAAGAGTGGAATAATTACCACGAAGACAACGCAGATGACCCTGACAGACCTTGGCAGTATACAGTGGAGATGGAGTAAGGGAGACCCTCCAAGTTCCTTGCGCAAATGGCCAGATGTAGGCTGTCATGTTTGTTTAGTGACAGCTAGTGATGATCGAACATGCTCGGCCGAACACCAGTTTGGCTTGAGCATCTCGATGCTTGGCACATGGCGGTATTCGGCCGAATACCACATGTGCTCGAGCGCAATGCTTGAGTCTGCGCCCCACATGTTTCTTGGCTGCTATGCAGACAATAAACGTGCAGGTAAGTACTGCCCTCACTTTAATGCCTTAGCAATGTTGACTGCTGGCATTATAGTGATTGGCTGGCCAGAACGCGTCATCGGGTGGTCAGCGTGTGTGCGTGTTCAGCTCATTCTTAGTCAGGGAGAGTTGTGCTGAGGAAGGGACAGAGAGTGATTAAAGAATATTTTTACCACCAAAACATTTCAGAGATCCAAAAGTCCTTTTAAGGACTATTGTGTGTGGCAGAAGCAATCTATATTTTTAGCACAACCTGCGCTAAACTGCTAAAACATTACAGACCCAAAAGTCCTTCTAATGACTATTGTGTGTGGCAGCAATATCTATTTTCAGAGCATCCTGCGCTAAATACCGTGAAAAAGTTAGGCCGCTACAGACAGTGACATTAGCTTCGCCACATCTCCAGTGTAAGGCTACTTTCACACTTGCGTTTGATCGGATCCGTTCTGAACGGATCCGATCATATTAATGCAGACGGAGGCTCCGTTCAGTACGGATCCGTCTGCATTAATAACTTAGAAAAATTTCTAAGTGCGAAAGTAGCCTGAGCGGATCCGTTCAGACTTTCAATGTAAAGTCAATGGGGGACGGATCCGCTTGAAGATTGAGCCATATGGTGTCATCTTCAAGCGGATCCGTTCCCATTGACTTACATTGTAAGTCTGGACGGATCCGCACGCCTCCGCACGGCCAGGCGGACAGCTGAACGCTGCAAGCAGCGTTCAGCTGTCCGCCTGGCCGTGCGGAGGCGAGCGGAGCGGAGGCTGAACGCCGCCAGACTGATGCAGTCTGAGCGGATCTGCATCCATTCAGACTGCATCAGGGCTGGACGGAAGCGTTCTGCTCCGCTCGTGAGCTCCTTCAAACGGAGCTCACGAGTGGACAGCAGAACGCTAGTGTGAAACTAGCCTTAAGTGTGCGCATCCGAAAAAAATCTGTGACATCCAGTGTACTTTTTCCATAGACGGTGTCCGCTGCGGACAGTGACATTAGCTGCGCCACATCTCCTGTGTAAAGTGTGAGCATCCCCAAAAAATCTGTGACATACAGTGTACTTTTTCAATAGACGGTGTCTGCTTCTCACAGTGACATAACCAGTGCTACATCTGCAGTGTAACGTGTGCGCTTAATAAATGTATCTGTGACATACAGTGTCCTTTTTCTGTAGACGGTGTCCCCTGTGGACAGTGACATTATCTGCACCACATCTCCAGTGTAAAGTGTGCGCATCCCAAAAATATATGACATCCAGTGTACTTTTTCGGTAGACGGTGTCCACTGCGGACAGTGACATTAGCTGTGCCACATCTCCTATGCAAAGTGTGAGCATCCCAAAAATATCTGTGACATCCAGGGGACTTTTTTCGTAGATGGTGTCTGCTGTGGAAAGTAACATTAGCTGCACCACATCTCCAGTGTAAAGTGTGCTTATTCCAAAAATATCTGTGATATACAGTGTACTTTTTCATTAGACGATGTCCGCTTCTGACAGTGACATTACCAGGGCCACATCTGCAGTGTAACATTTGCGCTTCAAAAATGTATCTGTGACATACAGTGTACTTTTTTGTGTAGACACTGCGGACAGTGACATTACCGGTGGCACCTCTCCTATATAACGATTCCTCATCTCAAATACCTGTAACTTTCTCTGTAATTTTTCATTAGCCGCTGGTGACAGTATTGACATTACTTGCGGGATATCTCCTTTGTGACGTTTCCACATCCCAAATACCTTTTTAAATTTGTTTGTGCATACACTTCCACATCCTACGCTACTGTATGTGTGACAGACTTTCAATCATATATAACATTTAATTTGAAGAAGGCGACCAGTAGGGACGTGGCAGTGGCCGTGATGCTGATGGTGCACGCAGAGGCCGTGGCCCTGGGCGCCGTGCCTGCTGCCAGAACACAAGAGAAACAATCATCCACGATACCTAGCTTCATGTCCCAGTTTGCAGAGCGGTGCAGGACACCACTCTTGAAGTGAGAACAGTGGATTGCAGCATTAAATGCTTCCAGTTGCTTAAGCACCACCCTGTCTTCCACCAAGTCCAGTCTCAGTAGCTAAGAGTCTGCTCAACCCTATCCTCACCCTGATCCTCCTTCCTCCCACCATGGAGAGTCTGGGCAAACAAGTGATCCCACACTCGGATATTCAGAGCACCTCTTTTTAGCGCCATTCCTTGATTTGGCCCTCTTGTCAAAAATGCTTAAAGAGGGATAGATCTTGTGCCCTGATTCCCAAACTCTTGAGCATCCACAATCACAAGAAGATGACAGTGGGGAACAGCAATTACTGTTTAATGAGGTGGATGATGATGAGACACAGTTGCCAATAACTCAACGGCAATTACTGTCTCAAGAGGTGGATGAAGAGGATGAGACACAGTTGTCAATCACTGAGGTAGTGGTTAGGTCAACAAGGATGAGCAGAGTGAGGAAGTGGAAGAGGAGGTGGTGGACAATGAAGTCACTGACCCAACCTGGGAAGGTGGAAAGCCGAGTGAGGACAGCATTACAGAGGGGGAGGGAACTGCTGCACTGCAACAGGCTGAAAGAGGCAGTGGGGTGGCAAAAGGGAGAATGCGGGTCACACCAAAGAGGCCTGCAACTGTTCCACGGAGCACCCCTTTGCGTAAATCTCCCTTGCCAAGGGGTAGGTGTTTTGCAGTATGCCGCTTTTATGAGGAAAGTGCGGACGGCAAAAAAATAGTAGTTTGCAACCTGTGCCATACCAAAATGAGCCCGAGCGTGAACACTAGCAACCTCACCACCACCAGTATGATCCACCACATGGCATCCAAGCACCGTGGGACAAACGCCTGGGTCCACAATCTGTGTCTGCGGGTCACACCTGCCTCCTCTTTCCCTGTGTTACGTGATGGCCAATCCCCAGTCAAAGCGCAGCATCCAAATGTCCTCACCCCAGGCATTTGAATGCAAGCGCAAATACCCAGCCACCCACCCACAGGCCATACCACTAAATGTGCAGCTTTCCAAATTACTGGCCCTGGAAATGTTACCATTTAGACATGTGGACACTGAGGCCTTCCGCAGCCTGATGTCGACAGCCATCCCGCCTTACGCAATCCCAAGCCGCCACTATTTTTCAAGGTGTGCCGTGCCCGCTTTACACCAGCATGTGTCCCATAACATCACACGTGCCCTGACCAACACAGTTACTGGGAAGGTCCACTTAACCATGGACATATGGACAAGTGCATTCGGCTAGGGATGCTACATTTCCCTGACGGCACACTGGGTGAATGTTGTAGAAGCCGGGAGCGAGTCATACCCTGGGATCGCACAGGTGCTACCGACGCCAAGGATTGCAAGCCCTAATTCCATCTGGGTTTCTGCCACCACCTACGTTAGTGGCTCCAACTACCGAAACAGTGTAACACTGCAATGGGGAAGCGGCAACAGGCCGTGCTGAAGCTGATATGCTTAGGGGACAAACAGTACACCACTGCAAAGGTGTGGCAGGGAATAAGAAACCAGACTGAGCTGTGGCTCTCGCCACTCAGCCTAGAACCAGGCATGGTTGTGTCTGATAATGGCCATAACTTAATGGCAGCTTTGGAGCTCAGCAAGCTCACACACATCCCATGCCTAGCCTACATCTTAAACTTAGTGGTTAAGAAGTTTCTCAAAACCTACCCCAATTTTCCTGTGCTACTGGTGAAGGTGCGCAATGTGTGTGCACTGTTCCAAAAGTAATCAACATCTTTAGCCCGTCTATCAACGCTGCAGCAGCTATTGCCAATGTGCTACGTGAGCACGTTGTCATGGTCTTACCTCCTTGCTGTTCCCTTCGTTTGACATGTGCTGGCGGCCATCTTGGTTTCTGGGTTTTCTTGTAGCCTCCCACCCTGCGGCTCCTCCTTCCCACTGGGAGGAGCTGGATGCCCAGCTCATATATATAGGAGGTCTGTGGCTTCAGTTCCTTGCTTGGTCCTCCTGTGTTCACATGCCTCCAAGACTGCTGCTGCTTCTGGTTCCTGATCCTGGCCTCGTCTGACTACCCCGTTGGTTCCTGATTCCGGCTTCGTCTGACTACCCCGTTGGTTCCTGATTCCGGCTTCGTCTGACTACCCCGTTGGTTCCTGATTCCGGCTTCGTCTGACTACCCCGTTGGTTCCTGATTCCGGCTTCGTCTGCTTCGTCTGACTACCCTTCTGGTTCCTGACCTCTGTCTCCGCAAGACCCTGCTTCGGTTTAGCCATCCGTTCGGACTTTGCTTACGGCTTGCTCTTCAATAAAACCTTCTTATTTTCCACTTATCTCTTGTTGTACGTCTGGTTCATGGTTCCATGACATTAGGACCAAGCCATGAATTCTGACGGTACAGGGCCACCCTCGCTACCTACGCTGGTTGCCAGACTTGATCAGCAGGATCACCTGTTGGGTCGGTTCGCTGTGGCGTTGCAAACCCTGCTTGAACGCACGGCTCATTTAGCTTCCGTTGCCGATGGGTCGGTTGTCGCTCCTGGGCCCGCTCCTACTGCCGCTCCGGTTGTTGCGCCAGAGTCTACCCTGACACCTGTTGCTGCGCCTGTGGTGTTTCAGGGTATGACCGGTTCTGCCCCCCTTCCACAGCGCTTTGGGGGAGAGCCAACTCAGTGCCGAGGTTTCCTTAACCAGGTGGGCATTTACTTCGAGTTGCTGCCACATGCCTTTCCTACTGAGAGATCAAGGGTGGGCTTCTTGATCTCGCTGCTCTCGGACAAGGCCTTGGCCTGGGCCAGCCCTTTATGGGAGAACAACAATCCGGTGGTTGCCGAGTTTTCCGGTTTTGTTGCTTCTCTTCGGAAGGTATTCGATGTGCCGGCTCGTGCTGCCTCTGCTGCGAAGCTCCTTATGTCCATCAGACAGGGTTCACGATCCGTAGCTGAATACGCCATTGAGTTTCGTACCCTGGCAGCAGAGGTGGGCTGGAATAATGAGGCTCTGGTCGCTGCTTTCTCTCATGGTCTCTCGGATGCCTTGAAGGATGAGGTTGCAGCTAAGGACCTACCAGTGGAGCTCGAGTCTCTTATTTCTTTCCTGATTTTGATTGACACCAGACTCAGGGAGAGACCTTCCTTTAAGGAGAGCCTGCGGAGGTCTCCTAACAGATTGGCGCCTACGTTTGCTGTCCCACCCGTGCCTCCCTCTCCTCCCACGCCTCCTGGGGATGACTTGTCTGGGGGTGAACCCATGCAGCGGGGGTTTGCTCGCCTGTCTGAGGGGGAGAGGGTACTCCGGAGACGCGAGGGCCGATGCATGTACTGTGGTCTCGGTGGGCATTTTCGGTTGGCATGTCCGAACCGTCCGGGAGAACGCTCGCACCTGAGGTCCTGTCGGGGGCAGATCTTGGGTGGAGTCTCCTCGTCCCCGGTTTCCCGTGTTGACAAACCACTGATCACGGTTGTCCTCTCCTGGGTCGGGGGCTCGGTGACGACCCAGGCGTTGGTGGACTCTGGTGCTGGTGGTTTGTTCATTGATAGAGTGTTCGTTGCCGCCAATTCCATTCCTCTGCAGCCTCGAGGTTCCCCACTGGCTCTTGAGGCGATAGACGGCAGACCCCTTCTGCCGCCACACGTGACTCATGAGACCCTTCCAGTGGGGATAGCCATTGGTGCCGTTCACAGAGAGTCGGTCTGTCTCCAGGTTATTTCGTCTCCACACTACTCAGTGGTCTTGGGGTACCCCTGGCTCCAGAAGCATAATCCGACTTTCGATTGGAGATCGGTCGAGATCCTCTCGTGGTCACCGCAGTGTGGGGCTAGTTGCATCCATGGGCCTGTCAAGTTGCTGTGTACTTCCTCGGACTCTCTGTTGCCTCCTGAATACGAAGAGTACCGGGATGTATTCGATAAGGTGCGCGCGGTTGCCCTACCTCCGCACCGCCCATACGATTGTGCCATAGAGTTACAATCCGGTGCCGTTCCTCCTCGTGGCAAAGTCTATCCACTGTCGGTAGCGGAGAATGAGGCCATGGAGGAGTACGTGAGGGAGGCGCTTTCACGCGGACACATTCGCAAATCCTCGTCCCCGGCCGCGGCGAGTTGAGGCCTTGCATCGATTACAGGGGTCTCAATCGCATCACGATCAAGAACGCTTACCCGATACCCTTGATTTCCGAGCTGTTCGATCGCCTCAAAGGGGCCACGGTCTTTACCAAACTCGACCTGAGGGCGGCATATAACCTGGTAAGGATCAAGGCGGGCGATGAGTGGAAGACCGCGTTTAACACCAGGACCGGTCATTATGAATCCTTGGTTATGCCCTTTGGGTTGTGCAATGCGCCCGCAGTCTTCCAGGAATTCATCAACGATGTTTTCCGTGACCTGTTGCAGCAGTGTGTGGTGGTCTATTTGGATGACATCTTGGTATATTCTGCATCCATGGAGGCCCACATTCTGGATGTCAGACGAGTGTTGCAACGCTTACGAGAGAACAAGCTGTTCGGTAAGCTTGAGAAATGCGAATTTCACCGATCCCAGGTAACCTTCTTAGGTTACATCATTTCCGCTGAGGGGTTCTCCATGGATCCTGAGAAGGTTTCGGCTGTCTTACAGTGGCCCCAGCCCAGTGGGCTTCGTGCCCTGCAGCGCTTTTTGGGCTTCGCCAATTATTATCGGAAGTTCATCAGGGACTTTTCCATGCTAGTCCAAGCCTCTCACGGATCTGACCAGGAAGGGCAGTAATCCTCAGGTCTGGCCGCTCGAGGCCATCCGAGCTTTTGAGGCTCTAAAGTCCGCCTTTGTGTCGGCTCCGATTCTGTCGCATCCCAACCCTGGGTTGCCTTTTGTCCTCGAGGTGGACGCGTCTGAGACGGGAGTAGGCGCCCTCCTGTCTCAGCGTAGAACACCAGAGGGTCCTCTGCTTCCTTGTGGGTTTTACTCCCGGAAACTGTCTTCCGCGGAGTGCAACTATCAGATTGGTGACAGGGAGTTATTGGCCATCGTGCAGGCCCTTAAAGAATGGAGGCACTTGCTCGAGGGCTCGGTGGTTCCGGTTCTCATCCTGACGGACCACAAGAATCTGACCTACCTCTCTGAGGCCAAGAGATTGACACCACGTCAGGCCAGATGGGCTCTGTTCTTGTCACGTTTTAATTACGTGGTCTCCTACCTACCCGGCTCCAAGAACATCAGAGCGGATGCCTTATCACGGCAGTACTCCGAGCTGTCTGGGGAGGAGTCGATTCCGACTACGGTCATACCCCCGAATCAGATCCTGGCCGCTATTCGCACCAGCCTGACTTCTCCTCTGGGTGAGCAGATTTTGGCGGCTCAATCTGGTGCTCCCTCTGGGAGACCCAACGGCAGATGTTTTGTGCCTGTGGAGTTGCGCACTCGGTTGTTGCGAACCTACCATAACTCCAAGGTCGCGGGGCACCCTGGAAAGAATCAGCTGTCCTGGGCGGTTTCACGTCTGTTCTGGTGGCCTTCTCTACGTTCCGACATCGCCGCATATGTAGCGGCATGCTCCGTTTGTGCCCAGAGTAAGTCCCCTCGGCACCTTCCGTTGGGCCTTTTGCAACCCATAGCCACCGGGGAGCGTCCATGGTCACACCTGGGGATGGATTTCATTGTGGACCTCCCTGCATCCCGAGGCCATACGGTCATTCTCATGATTGTGGATCGGTTTTCCAAAATGTGCCACTGTGTTCCTCTCAAGAAGTTACCCTCTGCACAAGAGTTGGCCTCGATTTTTGCCAGGGAGGTCTTCCGGTTGCACGGTTTGCCCAAGGAGATTGTGTCGGATCGGGGGAGTCAGTTTGTGTCCAGGTTCTGGCGCGCCTTTTGCTCCCAGTTGGGGATTCATCTCTCTTTCTCCTCGGCCTACCACCCTCAGTCCAATGGGGCCGCAGAACGATCCAATCAGGCCTTGGAGCAATTCCTTCGTTGCTATGTCTCCGATCACCAAGACAATTGGGTTGACCTCCTGCCTTGGGCTGAGTTTGCCAGGAACACGGCGGTGAACTCTTCCTCTGGGACGTCTCCCTTCATGGCCAATTATGGGTTCCAACCTGCCGTGTTACCGGAGGTATTCTCTCCCCAGGATATTCCGGCTGTGGAGGATCACCTTTCCGTCCTACGTGCTTCTTGGGTACAGATCCAGAGGTCCCTTGAGGTCTCTGCGCAGCGCCAGAAACTCCAGGCTGATCGCAGACGAGCGCCCGCTCCTTCCTACCAGGTCGGAGACCGCGTATGGTTGTCCACCCGCAACCTCAACCTTCGAGTGCCCACTCCCAAGCTGGCGCCTCGCTTTGTTGGTCCCTTCCGAGTGCTTCGCAGGGTAAACCCGGTAGCCTATGCCCTTGCGCTTCCTCCTGGCATGCGGATCTCCAACGTGTTTCATGTCTCCCTGTTGAAGCCACTGGTGTGTAATCGTTTCACTTCCTCGATTCCTCGGCCTCGTCCGGTCCAAGTGGGCAATCGTGAGGAGTATGAGGTGAGCAATATCCTGGACTCACGCCTGGTCCGCGGCCGGGTGCAGTTTTTGGTCCATTGGCGTGGTTATGGTCCAGAGGAGCGTTCCTGGGTTCCCTCCGCAGATGTCCATGCTCCTGCTTTGCTCCGAGCCTTCCACGCATGCTTCCCTCAGAAACCGTTCCTTACTCCGCGGAGGAGGGGCCCTTGAGGGGGAGGTACTGTCATGGTCTTACCTCCTTGCTGTTCCCTTCGTTTGACATGTGCTGGCGGCCATCTTGGTTTCTGGGTTTTCTTGTAGCCTCCCACCCTGCGGCTCCTCCTTCCCACTGGGAGGAGCTGGATGCCCAGCTCATATATATAGGAGGTCTGTGGCTTCAGTTCCTTGCTTGGTCCTCCTGTGTTCACATGCCTCCAAGACTGCTGCTGCTTCTGGTTCCTGATCCTGGCCTCGTCTGACTACCCCGTTGGTTCCTGATTCCGGCTTCGTCTGACTACCCCGTTGGTTCCTGATTCCGGCTTCGTCTGACTACCCCGTTGGTTCCTGATTCCGGCTTCGTCTGACTACCCCGTTGGTTCCTGATTCCGGCTTCGTCTGACTACCCCGTTGGTTCCTGTTCCTGGCTTCGTCTGACTACCCTTCTGGTTCCTGACCTCTGTCTCCGCAAGACCCTGCTTCGGTTTAGCCATCCGTTCGGACTTTGCTTACGGCTTGCTCTTCAATAAAACCTTCTTATTTTCCACTTATCTCTTGTTGTACGTCTGGTTCATGGTTCCATGACACACGTGCTGGAACTCTACGTTCCACGCGTTGGCTAGGCTTTGTGAGCAGCAGAGGGCCGTAGTGGATTACCAGCTGCAACATGGACGTCGCCTTTCCAGTCAGCTTCCACTATTCACAAGCGAGGAGTGAGCATGGATGTCTGACCTCTGTGAGGTTTTACGCAACTTTGAGGAATTAACACAGATGGTGAGCGGCGATAACGCTATTATCAGCCTAACCATCCCACGTCTGTGTCCACTCCAACGCTCTCTGCTCACAATTAAGGATGACGCTTTGCATGTGGAAGAGGTGGAAATGTGGGAAGACATTACACAGGGTAATAGCCAGACCACCCTCAGTTTGTCTTCCCAGCGCGAATTGGACGATGAAGAGGAGGAGGAGGAGGAGCAGGAAAACTGTTGCCTCCACTACAGAGGGTAATGCCCATGGAAGTTTAATTCCACCTGATCTGCATGGGTGGACAGAAGAGGAGGAAGAGGATGAGGATATTGAGAGTGATCCTCCTGATGACGACAGCAAAGTCTTGCCTGTTGATACTCTGGCACACATGGCTGAATTCATGTTAGGCTGCCTTTCTCGCTACACGTGCATTATATGCTTTTTAGACAACACGGATTACTGGTTGTTCATCCTTCTCGACCCCCACTACAAAGAGAACTTCTCATCTCTCCTTCATCTGGTGAAGAAGACGAGCAAAACGGTGCAATACCAGAAGATCCTTGTTGAAAAATTGTTCCAAAAATTTTCATCTGACAATGCTGGAAGCAGAGTCCGTAGTTTCTTGGCCAACCGAGGAGGGGAGACAAGGGGAACACACATCAGTTCCAACAGAGGCAGGGCAACACTCTCCAAAGCCTGGGACAGTTTCATGACACCCCGCCAGCATCCTCACCCTGATGTGTGGCCTAGTGTCACAAGGAGGGAAAAAGTTTGAAAGATGGTGGAGTACATAGCAGACCGTGTCAGCATCCTCAATGAGCCCTCAGTGCCTTACAACTACTGGGTGTCCAAGGTGGACACATGGCATAAACTGGCGCTCTACGCCGTGGAGGTGCTGGCCTTTCCTGCCACCAGCATTTTGTCTGAGCGGGTATTTAGTGCTACTGGTGGCATTATAACAGATAAGCGTATCCGCCTATCAACTGAAAATGATGACAGGTTGACTCTTATAATAATAAACAAGCCCTGGATTGACCAAGACTTCTTGATCCACCAGAGGAAAGCTGATGAACATAAAGGCACTTTAAATGTGTTGTTTATAATGTACTGAATACACTGCATTCCCATGCACCCCTTCCACCACAAACAAGGATCACGGTCCCTCAGGTGACTGATGTCAGAAAATCAAGCAGATTGGCTAAGCGTGGAGGAATCTAACAGCCTCCTTGATTTCACTTGATTCAGTGTTGATAGGGTTAATGACCACTAACCTTTTCTCAGCTGCTGCTTAGTGGTCATCACTTCTACCCTTTATAGTCTCAACCCACCCTTATAATTATGCTGTTGATAGCTTCATTTGGGTTTGGGTGAGCTGGTTTGAGATCCTCTCTGGTGTTCCTGCTTTTCCATCTCTACAGAAGCTAAGTGTCGTGTTTGTTTGTATTTGTTATATTCCCTGTTGTTGTATCTGGGCCTGAGACAGAGACTTCCATTTGTCCATCTGGGGAGGAATAGGTTGTCTCTGGTCCTATACTTTCTCCAGGGTCTTATAGGGAAATCAGGGCTTAGGTATCCTGCTTATGAATATTCCTACCTTTAAGGTTTATTCATATTGATAGATAATCAGGGCCCGGATTTGGGTTGTCTAGGAGGTGACCTGTTTCTTCCCTAGTTTCCTGGCCCAGTTACTGTTCCCCTTCCCTACTATGTTCAGTGTGAAGTTTCTTCCCACACTGATTGTGACAGTTTTACAGGGTCAGCTCATCAGCAGGCCCTCGCATAAAATTTTTTACAAGGTCAACTCACCAGCAGGCCTTCACCTACAATCTTTTACAGGGTCAGCTCACCTGAAAGCCCTTGCATATAATTTTTTAGAGGGTCAGCTCACTTGCAGGCTCTCACCTACAACCTTTTACAGGGTCAGCTCACCTGCAGGCCCTCACCTATAACTTTTTACAGGGTCAGCTCACCAGCAGGCCCTCGCATATAATGTTTTACAGGGTCAGCTCACCAGCAGGCCCTCGCATATAAAGTTTTACAGGGTCAGCTCACCAGCAGGTCTTCACCTACCATCTTTTACAGGGACGGCTCACTTGAAGGCCCTCGCATATAATTTTTTAGAGGGTCAGCTCACCTGCAGGCCCTCACCTACAACTTTTTAGAGGGTCAGCTCACCAGAAAGCCCTCCCATATAATTTTTTACAGGGTCAGCTCACCAGCAGGCCCTCACCTACAATATTTTACAGAGTCAGCTCACCAGCAGGTCCGCACCAAATTTTTTTTTACAGGGTCAGCTCACCAACAGGCCCACAACTCAAATATTTTACAAGGTCAGCTCACCAGCAGGTCCTCGCATATAATGTTTTACAGGGTCAGCTCACCAGCGGGCCCTTAGATATAATTTTTTACAGGGTCAGCTCACCAGAAGGCCCTCACCTACAATCTTTTACAGGGTCAGCTCACCTGCAGGCCCGCAAATAAAATCTTTTACAGGGTCAGCCTACCAGCAAGCGAGCACCTAAAATCTTTTACAGGGTTAGCTCTCCTGCAAGCCCTCACCTTATTATGCCTAATAGGTAATTTGCGTGCATGCTGCCTTGCTTGGATGTGGTAGATGTAGCAGTTTCTCAGGCTCCCTCTCTAGAATCGAACACTGATTCACCATTACCCATGGTCACCATGGTTTGTGCTGAAAATAACATTGAAAGTTGATAGGGCAGACATCCAAATGAATCGTCGCTGTCACGGGGATGTAAGATCGGCCCCAGGTTATCTAGAGTCACCAAAGCAGCAGCAGGCCCTTTTGGATGGTCAGATCAGCAGGCCCTTGCTCTAAATGTTTTTGAGGGTCACCAGCAGACCATGAATCATAATTTTTCAAGGCTGTGTATGATGCCCTCCTTTATGTGTAACAAAGGGTGTATTGTAGTGCCGGTTCCTTGTCATTTTTGGCAGCCCTTTAACTTAGTACATAGGCTTTATGATTGTAGGAGTCCCACTACCTGAACGTACCACAATGTGAATGAGGTCCTCCTTTATGTGATATACAGGTTGTATCGGAGTGCCTCTTCCTTATACAAGTAAATATATAGGAATGAATGTTTCCTAACAAGTTTTCCTCTAAAATCAATTTTATCTTTGGTTTTGTGCCTATTATTGCCAGTCTGTAAAAGTGGCGTACTACTTGGACAACATCGTTCCCAGCAGCGACCTGGGAGTCCAAGATGCATCCAGACATCCTCCCTATGCTGTTCCAGAACCATTTCGGTGGTGTTTCCATCAATTTCTGACCTTTTCCTATGAACCAGGCACCCTCCTCTATTAAGAGCAGGGGGTGCCTGGTTTATTTCTCGGGTTCTCCCATTGACTTCTATTATACTCGGGTGCTCGGAAGAGCCAGAGCACCCGAGCACTTTGGTGCTCGATCAACTCTAGTGACAGCCACAGAGGATTCGGCAGAGGGATGACTACTGGTTATCCAAATTGTTAGATGCTCACTACCGGTCAAAAATGGTTGCATTTTTTAGACCTCTGAGAGGGATGCAAAAATGGACTACAATAGAGAGATGCTGTGTAGTCAATTGGTCGCTGCCTATGAGCTCCATCACCTATCCTCAAAAAGATATGACCACACCAAACCAAGAGGCGCCAATCCAAATAGTAGGAGTTAGATATATATAGCCTACTTAATACCTTGTAAGACAAACCAAGAGGCTATAAGAGATTCAGAGAATGGTGCTAATAGATAACATGAAAGGTCTGATATACTTTAAAAACATTTAAGATCATTTAAAAGTATTCAGAATCACTAAGAATATAATTCCAATAAAACCATTTAGTAGCGAACTTCACTCACTTCACCAGGGAGGAATTCCTATTGGGATAAAGCTCAAGACACCCAAAGGAATCCTCCCTATCCTGGATCTCCTGTAGAATCTTAGGATGAAGCAGCAGCCCGAGTCCCGAATGGATGACTGAAGAATTCTTTCCCTGGTGAAGAAAACACCCTTCACAACAGTTGGCCAGATCAAGAACACTCTCCAGGAGGTAGGTGTATGTGTGTCAAAGTCAACAATCAAGAGAAGACTTCACCAGAGTGAATACAGAGGGTTCACCACAAGATGTAAACCATTGGTGAGCCTCAAAAACAGGAAGGCCAGATTAGAGTTTGCCAAACGACATCTAAAAAAGCCTTCACAGTTTTGGAACAACATCCTATGGACAGATGAGACCAAGATCAACTTGTACCAGAGTGATGGGAAGAGAAGAGTATGGAGAAGGAAAGGAACTGCTCATGATCCTAAGCATACCACCTCATCGGTGAAGCGTGGTGGTAGTGTCATGGCGTGGGCATGTTTGGCTGCTAATGGAACTGGTTCTCTTGTGTTTATTGATGATGTGACTGCTGACAAAAGCAGCAGGATGAATTCTGAAGTGTTTCGGGCAATGTTATTTGCTCATATTCAGCCAAATGCTTCAGAACTCATTGGATGGCGCTTCACAGTGCAGATGGGCAATGGCCCAAAGCATACTGCAAAAGCAACCAAAGAGTTTTTTAAGGGGAATAAGTGGAATGTTATGCAATGGCCAAGTCAATCACCTGACCTGAATCCGATTGAGCATGCATTTCACTTGCTAAAGACAAAACTGAAGGGAAAATGCCCCAAGAACAAGCAGGAACCGAAGACAGTTGCAGTAGAGGCCCAGCAGAGCATCACCAGGGATAAAACCCAGCTTCTGGTGATGTCTATGCATTCCAGACTTCAGGCTGTAATTGACTGCAAAGGATTTGCAACCAAGTATTAAAAAGTGAAAGTTTGGTTTATGATTTTTATTCTGTCCCATTACTTTTGGTCCCTTAACTAGTGGGAGGCACATATGCAAACTGTTGTAATTCCTACACTGTTCACCTGATTTGGATGTAAATACCCTCAAATTAAAGATGACGGTCTGCAGTTAAAGCACATTGTGTTAATTTCATTTCAAATCCATTGTGGTGGTGTATGGAGCCAAAATGTTAGAATTGGTACAATGTCCCAATATTTATGGACCTGGCTCTATCTCTTCAACAAAGATTTATGAAACACATTATGAATTTTCAGGGCCTGAGGAAGTTCAAGACGAAAATCTACAGGATTAATAATGGCAGTGATCTTATATGGACCAATAAACCTTGGACCCAACTTTCAAGAAGGTACCTTCAACTTAATGTTTCTTGTGGACAGCCACACAGAATCACCTACTCTTAGGTCCGGACCATATATGCATTTCCCGTCAGCCACACGTTTATACTTGTTGCACATATTCAAGTTATCTTGAATTTTCCGCCATGTAGATGACAATGATGACAAAAAAATTCCCTCCTCAGGGATACCGGAAGTATCTGAACCAGAAAATGTGCCAAACTGCTGGTGAAACCCATATGCCCCCAAAAAGTCAACTTTCCAGTGGACTCCTGTCTACGATTATTTATGGCAAACTCTGCCAAAGACAAAAACGAAGACCTTCTGGTTGTCAGAGACAAAACACCTCAAGTAAGTCTCCAGACTCTGATTATTATTATTAACATTTATTGATTCATGTTCTCCGTCTATCTGTTCGACTGAGGATGAAAAGTTGAAGAAAAGGACAGTTGTACTCCCATTCGAGTACAGAACACCTTCCAGAATCTGGAAACAAACTCAGTCCCACGATCCGAGACCACGTTAGAGGTAATGCCATGGAGTTTCATAATGTTGTCAACAAACACTTGTGCAATTGTTTTAGCATTAGATAGGCCCGGCAGCGCTATAAAGTGCACCATTTTACTAAAGCGATCAACTACCACCAGAATAACTATCTTTCCTTAAGAATTAGGTAGATCAGTGATAAAATTAATGGATAAGTGAGTCCATGGTCTGGACGGAATGGGCAATGGAAGTAGAGATCCGGAAGGTCGAGTATGTGTCACCTTAGCGCATGCAGAGGTACTACAGGCTGACACATATTTTTCAACACACTTACGCAACCCTGGCCACCAGAATCTATGAGAGATGAACTCGGCAGTGGATCTGCTCCCAGAGTGTCCCGTAAGAACTGTACAATGATGTTCCTCAAACACCTTGTGCCACAAGTCCGATGGCACAAACAGTTTCCCGGAGGGACAAGAATCTGGTGCGTTTCCCTGGGCTTCTAAAACCTTTACCTCTAGGTCAGGCTAAAGAGCGGATATCACCACCCTTTCCGACAGTATAGGACTCAGATTTTTAAAATCACCACCTCCAGGAAAACTACGTGACAAGGCACCTGCCTCAACGTTCTTAACCCCAGGACGATAGGTGAAATTGAACCTGGTAAAAAACAAAGACCACCTCGCCTGCCTCAGGTTCAGTCGTTTAGCTGACTCCAGGTAAGCCAGGTTTTTGTGATCAGTGAACACTGTGATCTAATAAATCTCCCCTTCCAACCAATGAAGCCATTTCTCAAAAGCCAACTTAATGGCCAGTAACTCTCTGTTACCCACATCATAATTTATCTCTGCGGAAGAGAGTTTTTTAGAGAAAAAGGCACATGGACGCCATTAACCAGGTGACGGGCCCTGCAATAAAACTGCTCCTACCCCCAAGTCGAATGCGTCCACTTCCACAATGAAAGTTTGTGATACATCTGGCTGCACCAATATAGGGGCAGAAGAGAAGCATTCCTTAATCGCAGAAAAGGCTCGCAATGCCGAATCAGACAAACATCTGTCCCTTTCTTAGTCATGTCAGTTAAGGATTTTACTATTGTCGAATAGTTCTGAATACATTTTCGGTAATAGTTGATGAACCCCCAAAAAACCTTCAGATTTTTGGGTCAAGCCCAGTCCAATATAGCACGGACTTTCTCTTGATTTATTCGAAAACCCGAAGATGACAGCAGGTAGCCCAAAAACTGCACCTCGTGTACAGCAAAAACTGAATGCCAAGAGTGTGCAAAGCAGTAATCAAAGCATAAGGTGGCTACTTTGAAGAACCTAGATTATGACATATTTTCAGTTGTTTCACACTTTTTTGTTATGTATATAATTCCACATGTGTTAATTCATAGTGTTGATGCCTTTAGTGTGAATCTACAATTTTCATAGTCATGAAAATAAAGAAAACTCTTTGAATGAGAAGGTGTGTCCAAACTTTTGGTCTGTACTGTATATATATAACCCCAATGCATGTGATTAGTTAATTGATATTTCAAAAAGAAAGCTTGTCATTATTAAAAGGGTTATTAATACCTTAACATGTTAATTAAATAGAGTACAGTGAGAGGCATGACACTGACATCAAGAACTGCATGAGTTGTATATGAATTCCATAGAAGATAGTAAACTAAGCTCACAGTCGTGGTGTTTGCTAAAAAAAAAAAAAGATAAAAATGTATTAAGAAACTGATTAAGAAACTGCATCATTTTTACAGTCTTTATTTTCTATTTTAACACCATTCATTATAGTAAACCATGGATTGAAAACAAATACAAAGATAACATTTGAAGAGAAGTGAAAAAAAAAACCTAAAACATATTTTGGTGGAGTGAGTTTAAAATGATATTCATTATTTTCCTGACACCTTTATAATAGCACTGAACAGGAGGAATATTCGATCCCTTAAAGAGGCCTTGGGACATGACTTGGATAATACATAAGCCAGCTTTTTGGGGGTGATTGCCCCTCATCAGTAGAGAGCAGAGATTACTGGCTTAACTGGGTGAGAAGATTATTATCCAAGTCATGTGTAAAGGCCTGTTTAAAAGGTAGAACATTAACTTATAGGATAGCTACTTTACATCTGGTGGCATTAGGGATCAGCTTGTTAAGAGATGATTTTCATAACTTCTTCTCAGAATTCCAGAGGAGCATTGCCTGGCCTATAAGACCCATGCCAACTAGGCGCTCTCCATAAAGAGATATGGAATTTCCTGAATCCTGATCTAGACTTCTCACCCATTTAAGCCAGGGGGTCTGAACTGAGGATCTGATATGAGGTATAAAAATATTTTTTATATGAGGTAAAAAATGTTTTTCTTATTTTCCACCTTTAAAACTTGGGGTGCGTCTTATCATGAGGTGCGTCTTATAAAGTGAAAAATAGGTAAGTGCAATTGCTAAATAGTTTAGTGAATGAATATCAAATGCATTTAGAAATATAAAAATACTTTTCTAAAATTCTACATTTATTTATTCTGCACAGATAAATATAAGAATATATAAGAATTTACGTTGGAAACTTAATTTTGGTGCTATGGAAACAGAGCCATGAGCTAACTTGTGCTTCTGTGGGGGCCTTGAATGCTGTTCTTGTGAATGCATTAAACACATCATCATTTCATAATTTGATTTTGTAAATATATGTTGTTAATACGCATAGGTTTGTGTAAAATAGAATCCCACCGGCAGCACAAACCATGGCTGCTGAGATTTTAGAATTGAATTTGCCACCTGTGGTGCTAGGAGATGAAGTGACTTGCCCAAGGTCACAAAAAAGCCTAGCAGTCAGGTTTCTTGTTTCACAGTAAAAATTTGACCTATTCAACCTATACAAATGTAAATACCTAAGCTGTGAGGACATATTTTCTACAGCAGAGTCCAGGATTAAAAAGCAATTGTGTTGCTAAATTAGTAAGAGGAGGCCTGCAACATGGGTAATACTGCACAGAATAGGTGGCTGGTAGATGCCTTATTATGGACATCCAACCTCATATTGATTGCACTGACCCTGCCTACAAATCTCTGTGTGTTGCCGAATAAGCTCAGGACCATGAGAGATTTTATTTTGTCTTTCTTAAGAAACAGATTACTAATAAAAGAATACCTGTAGAAATGTAAGCTTTGCAAGAGAATAAATGCTTGTGTACAGGGACTGGAAAATTACCGTTTTAATTATTTTATTTTAAAGCACTTGAAATTGTGCATGTTATTTCCCAGTGCAAATATAACCATTTAAAACACATTAGAAGACAGTGTGAGAGCAAACATTTTGAAATGTACTTGCAACATTAAGGTTATTATATGTAATGTGTCTAATGCTTGGTGATGCTACACTTATCAAATTTGTGGCTATTTATATTTTTGAAGTGGTGTTTTATTCTTGAGATTAAGGATACAGGGCTTCTTTTAAAGGGAGATTTCCAACCAAAAGTGTAATTTCTTAGCTCAATATTCATAGAATTTTTTTTTTTAGACTACTTGGCTTTTTCTTCTTTATTTCGGTAGTAATGTGCCATTGAAAATTAAATACAAAATACCCAGTCCTTCTGAAGTCACCAAAATAAATAGGTAATCCATTGTCAGTTTACCTTCAGGGTTTTCCTCGTTATAATGCTAGGAGTTAAACTGGGTTAACAGTATGGCAGCTTTATTATTCTCTTCATAGGCCTAGATAAGGGTACTTTAACACTAGCGTTTTTCTTTTCCGGCATAGAGTTCCGTCCTAGGGGCTCTATACCGGAAAAGAACTGATCAGGTTTATCCCCATGCATTCTGAATGGAAAGTAATTCATTGAGGATGCATCAGGATGTCTTCAGTTCAGTCATTTTGACTGATCAGGCAAAAGATAAAACTGTAGCAACCGTAGCGTGCTACAGTTTTATCTCCGGCGAAAAAAACTGAAGACTTGCCTGAACGCTGGATCCAGCATTTTTACCCATAGGAATGTATTAGTGCCGGATCCGGCATTCAAAATACCGGAATGCCGGACCCGTCCTTCCAGTAAAAATGTGAAAAAAGATACAAGACGGATCCGTCTGTCCGCATGACAAGCGGAGAGAGACGGATCCGTTCTTGCAATGCATTTGTGAGACGGATCCGCATCCGGATGCGTCTCACAAATGCTTTCAGTCACATCTAGATCGGCGGATCCGCAGGCAGTTCCGACAACGGAACTGCCTGCCGGATCACACTGCCGCAAGTGTGAAAATAGCCTAAAAATACCTATAGAAGAGCTTTGCTCTAATTAGGCCACTCCCCCCTTTCTCTCTCTGGCTGCAGTGATGGCCTGACCGAGACTGCTTGCCTTGCAATCCAAGAAAAGAGGAAATTTAAAGAGACAAGGCACAAAATAGAATACACAAAGATACTTTTTTATGTAATTAACCCTTTAACTTCTTGATGACCTTGAAATCCGGTCTTTAAACAGGGCGCCCACTCTCACGTGCAGTGGGTGCCATAGCCGCAGGATTTCTGCTCTTTTAAATAGCAGAGATTTGTGGCACATGTATGCAATCAGCTATAAGGCTGATTACATACATTTTCCCTTTCATATGCCGTGGTCAAATGTGACCACGGAATCAGAGCAATCCATAAGTGAAAGCCGCATGCTTCCGTTCTGGTAACAGCGTTCCCCAGCTGAGATGGGGGAACCTGTTACAAGCAGGCTTTAGAGTCCATTAGATGAATATACCAATATATATATATATATATATATATATATATATATAAAATATACCAATATAGGCCACTAGGCGGCAGCACTGTATTGTTATGTTGAAAATTAAGCGCTCAATGATGGCTATAAACCCATCAATGAACACAATGGGCAATCTAATGATAAAAAATAAACATAACGGGAATTGCCGTGTGTGAAAATGCCCATACAATTAAAATGATCAAAGTGAGCAAAAATTTGCACACACTGAAAAGTACAGATTGCTCCACAAAAAAGTCCTCACACAGCCCCGTACACATAACTACAAAAAAGTTATACGGGTCAGAATATGGTGATAAATATTTTTTTTTCTCAAGGAAAATTCTACAAGTGTGGTATCATTGTAACCGTACTGACCTGTAGAATGAAGATAGCATGTCAATTTTACTGCATAGTGTACGGTGTAAAAAATAAATAAAATCTTTGTCAAAATTTCGTTTTTTCCAAATTTTATCCTTTTGGATTTTTTTTCCTCTTCCCACTACATGTTATGCAAGCATAAATGGTGCCATTTGAAATTACAACTTGTTCCTCAAAAAATAAGCCATCATAAGGCTATGTGAACAGAAAAATAAAAAAAATAGGACTATGGGAAGGCGGGGAATGAAAAACAAAAACGCAAAAATGGAAAATCTCAGGGTTCTCTAATGATTAAAGCTGGCTAGGTTGATATATTAGAATGAGTGCCATTAATTATCCAAAGCACTTTGCAATCACTAACTGTAATTATAATATTTATGGCATTAGAAATAATTAGTTTCGAGCCATCTATTGGTGAATACTAATTTATTCTTCAAAATTTTTTGCACAACATAATTTCTCACCATATGAAGGATTTTTCTTGGGAGAAATAATATGTATCTAAATGTGTATGTCCCTCCCCTCAATGAGCATTCCGATAAAGAAAAGACAAAAAAAAAAAGCTTGCTTGTGGTATCATGGCTAAATCTTTACCTAGATTTATCTATGGCTAACTTTACTAATTGTAAACCACCTTACCCCACAAGCGTTATGGTGGATTTCATGTAGGGACTGGAGGTTAACGTTTAATATTAGTAATATGCATGTACATTTAAAGGGGGTTTCCACCATTGATGACTATAGATTATCCAATAGGTTATCAATATCCTAGACCCAGCATCCCTTGTCCTGATCAGTTATTTTTGGCAGCCCCAAGTGCTGAAATCAAAATAGTGCATGGAGCCGGGAGCAGAAGGCTCTGGGCACTGTATGGCGGCCATGCCAGCAGATCTTCTCTCATTCAAGTGAATGGAAGCCAAGCTGCAGTACACTGGTAGGGGCAGTCTCTGATGCATTGCTTGGGATGATGGGCCAGTATCAATAAATCCTAATCAGTAATTTTTTTATTTAAAATGGGTACTTTTTAGATATTATAGGAAGACCTTATTCATTTCACAAAAATTTGCTGGTTATACACTGTATACATTTTTTAAGCTAAAAAGGTTGAACTTGATAAATATTTTTGGCAATTTTAAAACCTTCATATTGATAATAGACCCAAGAAAAGCTGAAAAGTTTAATTGGTTTTAGAAGAAAACCCGCATAACAGGACTCATTTTAATCATTTAAACCAAATGTACTGTACTGTACATCAAAAGAGGTGGGCGTAATATGGAACAAGTATGATAAATGTTTCTCTTTTACCTGCCAATATTAGAGACGTTTTCTACTTCTGAAACTTCAAAGTACTTTATTAAATGCTTGATCTTGAAAAGTTTCTCAATTGTTTGCTTTTGACACTTACGCAGTACTGCGTGGTGCTCTTGTTCTCTTTTATTAGTAGCCAAACTGATGATTAAATCCAGATTGTATCAACCTGTCTTGCCCTGTCTTTGGCCAGATCCCCAAAATTGACACAATCATTTACAGAGGAATTAGAGGAGCAGAGCAACTATGTGATGCAAAGTCTCCCCTAGGATATGACAGCTCTCTGCTGAGGGATTGAATGCATGGAACATTAGCATTCCTTCTGTTATGCCACTGCTCAACGATATCATTGTTTTCTGTGTGAAGCACCTTGAAAGTCAAATGAAAACACCCACAGAAGACAGGTAGAAGATTTCAAATGAATATTTCAAAGCTAGACCAGATGGCTGCATCAAGAACATATGAGATAGGTTGGGAAAAATGTAGATGAAAGTCACAATGGCAACAAGAAAGAAGAAAATCTAAAATACACAGATATCTCATAAGACAGGCTTCCTGGCACATCTCAAGGGTACAAACTGCCAATCTGGTTGCCGATATAGCTTCATATTCCCAAATTTATATCAGCTGTATAGAAGGATTTGCTGGATATAATGTAAATAAATAAATGTTGCTAAAAGGAATGATTTAAAAATAGACTCTATAGTGCGGAGAATAAAATAGTATGTAACACCTGTCGTGTACACAGTTCTTTATCAGGCACTTTGCATCAGATTACAGCTTATATTTTATTTTACTTTTTAACACTGTATCCTTTTCATACAAATATCTATTTTTCAAATGAAAATAATCTTGTTTCTTGATTTCCTTCTAATAAGGGTACATTTAGACGTCCGTAAGCGTTTTGCGGTCCACAAAACACGGGTACTGACAGTGTGTGTTTCACATTTTGTCGAAAACATGGCAAGCCCTATGATAGAAATGCCTATTCTTGTCAAGAATAGCACATGCTCTATATTTTTTGCAGTGCCACAGAAATACACAGTGTGCTGTCCGATTCGTTTGTGGTCCCATTGAAATGAATGGGTCCACACCCGTTCCACAAAATATAGTCATGTGAATGAACCCTAAGAATTATTACTAAATTAAAAAACTACTGTGAAACCAATTTTAGATACCAAACTTGCATGAAAACTGGTTTTCTATAGAGCTGACTTCCCTCAAAGAAGAGTCCATTATACATCTGATATACAGGAAAATAAAATCTGCCAAATCTGGTTTAGATAAAGAGGTGATGGAGGGAGTTGCGGAGGGGGGGTGGCTCATATACTGTAGATATTTACTTCTGGCTGAGAAGGATTATCAGTTATTTTTCATCAGCTCCTTCTCGAGCAGCACTTGTACGTCAGAAATCAGGATTGTAAATATGGAGAAAACTCAGGAGTAGGGATGAGCGAACCCGAACTGTATAGTTCGGGTTCGTACCGAATTTTGGGGTGTCCGTGACACGGACCCGAACCCGGACATTTTCGTAAAAGTCCGGGTTCGGGT
The DNA here is from genome assembly GCF_014858855.1 of Bufo gargarizans. NCBI lineage: Eukaryota > Metazoa > Chordata > Amphibia > Anura > Bufonidae > Bufo > Bufo gargarizans. The sequence continues at coordinate 196,957,433 of NC_058080.1, forward strand.
TCGGTGTTCGTCGCTTTCTTCGCGCTTTTGTGACGCTTTCTTGGCGCTTTTTGAAAGGCTGCAAAGCAGCCAATCAACAAGCGTCATACTACTTGCCCCAAGAGGCCATCACAGCCATGCCTACTATTGGCATGGCTGTGATTGGCCAGAGCACCATGTGACCCAGCCTCTATTTAAGCTGGAGTCACATAGCGCCGCCCGTCACTCTGCTCTGATTAGCGTAGGGAGAGGTTGCGGCTGCGACAGTAGGGCGAGATTAGGCAGATTAACTCCTCCAAAGGACTTGATTAACTGATCGATCTGCAGCTGTGGATCATTGAGCTGCTGATCCTCAATTGCTCACTGTTTTTAGGCTGCACAGACCGTTTGTCAGTCTCATTTTTCTGGGGTGATCGGCGGCCATTTTGTGTCTTGTGGTGCGCCAGCACAAGCTGCGACCAAGTGCATTTAACCCTCAATGGTGTGGTTGTTTTTTGGCTAAAGCCTACATCAGGGTGAAGCTGTGACACCAAGTGCATTTAACCAGCAATAGTCTGTTCATTTTTTGGCCATATACAAAATCAGGGGCAAGCTGCGCCTGTCACCAAGTGCATTTAACCCTCAATGGTGTGGTTGTTTTTTGGCTAAAGCCTACATCAGGGTGAAGCTGTCACACCAAGTGCATTTAACCAGCAATAGTCTGTTCATTTTTTGGCCATATACAAAATCAGGGGCAAGCTGCGCCTGTCACCAAGTGCATTTAACCCTCAATGGTGTGGTTGTTTTTTGGCTAAAGCCTACATCAGGGTGAAGCTGTCACACCAAGTGCATTTAACCAGCAATAGTCTGTTCATTTTTTGGCCATATACAAAATCAGGGGCAAGCTGCGCCTGTCACCAAGTGCATTTAACCCTCAATGGTGTGGTTGTTTTTTGGCTAAAGCCTACATCAGGGTGAAGCTGTCACACCAAGTGCATTTAACCAGCAATAGTCTGTTCATTTTTTGGCCATATCCCAGTCTAATTCTGTCACTAAATCCATACCGGTCACCCAGCGCCTAAATACTAGGCCTCAAATTTATATCCAGCTAAATCTGTCCCTAGTGCTGTAGCTGGGCGAGTTATTTAGTGTCCGTTCAAGCACATTTCTTGTTCTGGGTTGAAATACAATTCCCAATTTAGCAATTTCATAATTTAGTGGTTCCTGCTATATCAGAGCTCTTTGAAATCTATCCCAAAAAGGGTATATAATATTGAAGGTGCACATAGGGTCATTCAGAGTAACTTCACACACACCCGCTACTGTGTATTTCCAAGTCTAATTCTGTCACTAAATCCATACCGGTGACCCAGCGCCTAAATACTAGGCCTCAAATTTAATTCCCTCTAAATCTCTCGTTACCCACCGCTGTACTGTTGTTGCTGGGCAAGATATTTAGTGTCCGTCAAAGCACATTTTTTGTTCTGGGTTGAAGTACAATTCCCAATTTAGCAATTTCATAATTTAGTGGTTTCTGCTATATCAGAGCTATTTGAAATCTATCCCAAAAAGGGTATATAATATTGAAGGTGCACATAGGGTCATTCAGAATAACTTCACACACACCCGCTACTGTGTATTTCCAAGTCTAATTCTGTCACTAAACCCATACCTGTCACCCAGCGCCTAAATACTAGGCCTCAAATTTAAATCCCTCTAAATCTCTCGTTACCGTTGTCCTGTTGTAGCTGGGAAAGTTATTTAGTGCCCGTCAAAGCACATTTTTTGTTCTGGGTTGAAGTACAATTCCCAATTTAGCAATTTCATAATTTAGTGGTTCCTGCTATATCAGAGCTATTTGAAATCTATCCCAAAAAGGGTATATAATATTGAAGGTGCACATAGGGTCATTCAGAATAACTTCACACACACCCGCTACTGTGTATTTCCAAGTCTAATTCTGTCACTAAATCCATACCGGTGACCCAGCGCCTAAATACTAGGCCTCAAATTTAATTCCCTCTAAATCTCTCGTTACCCACCGCTGTACTGTTGTTGCTGGGCAAGATATTTAGTGTCCGTCAAAGCACATTTTTTGTTCTGGGTTGAAGTACAATTCCCAATTTAGCAATTTCATAATTTAGTGGTTTCTGCTATATCAGAGCTATTTGAAATCTATCCCTAAAAGGGTATATAATATTGAAGGTGCACATAGGGTCATTCAGAATAACTTCACACACACCCGCTACTGTGTATTTCCAAGTCTAATTCTGTCACTAAACCCATACCTGTCACCCAGCGCCTAAATACTAGGCCTCAAATTTATATCCAGCTAAATCTGTCCCTAGTGCTGTAGCTGGGCGAGTTATTTAGTGTCCGTTCAAGCACATTTCTTGTTCTGGGTTGAAATACAATTCCCAATTTAGCAATTTCATAATTTAGTGGTTCCTGCTATATCAGAGCTCTTTGAAATCTATCCCAAAAAGGGTATATAATATTGAAGGTGCACATAGGGTCATTCAGAGTAACTTCACACACACCCGCTACTGTGTATTTCCAAGTCTAATTCTGTCACTAAATCCATACCGGTGACCCAGCGCCTAAATACTAGGCCTCAAATTTAATTCCCTCTAAATCTCTCGTTACCCACCGCTGTACTGTTGTTGCTGGGCAAGATATTTAGTGTCCGTCAAAGCACATTTTTTGTTCTGGGTTGAAGTACAATTCCCAATTTAGCAATTTCATAATTTAGTGGTTTCTGCTATATCAGAGCTATTTGAAATCTATCCCAAAAAGGGTATATAATATTGAAGGTGCACATAGGGTCATTCAGAATAACTTCACACACACCCGCTACTGTGTATTTCCAAGTCTAATTCTGTCACTAAACCCATACCTGTCACCCAGCGCCTAAATACTAGGCCTCAAATTTAAATCCCTCTAAATCTCTCGTTACCGTTGTCCTGTTGTAGCTGGGAAAGTTATTTAGTGCCCGTCAAAGCACATTTTTTGTTCTGGGTTGAAGTACAATTCCCAATTTAGCAATTTCATAATTTAGTGGTTCCTGCTATATCAGAGCTATTTGAAATCTATCCCAAAAAGGGTATATAATATTGAAGGTGCACATAGGGTCATTCAGAATAACTTCACACACACCCGCTACTGTGTATTTCCAAGTCTAATTCTGTCACTAAATCCATACCGGTGACCCAGCGCCTAAATACTAGGCCTCAAATTTAATTCCCTCTAAATCTCTCGTTACCCACCGGTGTACTGTTGTTGCTGGGCAAGATATTTAGTGTCCGTCAAAGCACATTTTTTGTTCTGGGTTGAAGTACAATTCCCAATTTAGCAATTTCATAATTTAGTGGTTTCTGCTATATCAGAGCTATTTGAAATCTATCCCTAAAAGGGTATATAATATTGAAGGTGCACATAGGGTCATTCAGAATAACTTCACACACACCCGCTACTGTGTATTTCCAAGTCTAATTCTGTCACTAAACCCATACCTGTCACCCAGCGCCTAAATACTAGGCCTCAAATTTAAATCCCTCTAAATCTCTCGTTACCGTTGTCCTGTTGTAGCTGGGAAAGTTATTTAGTGCCCGTCAAAGCACATTTTTTGTTCTGGGTTGAAGTACAATTCCCAATTTAGCAATTTCATAATTTAGTGGTTCCTGCTATATCAGAGCTATTTGAAATCTATCCCAAAAAGGGTATATAATATTGAAGGTGCACATTGGGTCATTCAGAATAACTTCACACACACGCTTCTGTGCATTTCCAAGTCTAATTCTGTCACTAAATCCATACCGGTGACCCAGCGCCTAAATACTAGGCCTCAAATTTAATTCCCTCTAAATCTCTCGTTACCCACCGCTGTACTGTTGTTGCTGGGCAAGATATTTAGTGTCCGTCAAAGCACATTTTTTGTTCTGGGTTGAAGTACAATTCCCAATTTAGCAATTTCATAATTTAGTGGTTTCTGCTATATCAGAGCTATTTGAAATCTATCCCTAAAAGGGTATATAATATTGAAGGTGCACATAGGGTCATTCAGAATAACTTCACACACACCCGCTACTGTGTATTTCCAAGTCTAATTCTGTCACTAAATCCATACCGGTGACCCAGCGCCTAAATACTAGGCCTCAAATTTAATTCCCTCTAAATCTCTCGTTACCCACCGTTGTACTGTTGTTGCTGGGCAAGATATTTAGTGTCCGTCAAAGCACATTTTTTGTTCTGGGTTGAAGTACAATTCCCAATTTAGCAATTTCATAATTTAGTGGTTTCTGCTATATCAGAGCTATTTGAAATCTATCCCTAAAAGGGTATATAATATTCAAGGTGCACATTGGGTCATTCAGAATAACTTCACACACACACGCTTCTGTGCATTTCCAAGTCTAATTCTGTCACTAAATCCATACCGGTCACCCAGCGCCTAAATACTAGGCCTCAAATTTATATCCCGCTGAATTTGAATACAATACATTGGGCCAAATAATATATTTGTTGTTGTGGTGAACCATAACAATGAGAAAAACATCTAGTAAGGGACGCGGACGTGGACATGGTCGTGGTGGTGTTAGTGGACCCTCTGGTGCTGGGAGAGGACGTGGCCGTTCTGCCACATCCACACGTCCTAGTGTACCAACTACCTCAGGTCCCAGTAGCCGCCAGAATTTACAGCGATATATGGTGGGGCCCAATGCCGTTCTAAGGATGGTAAGGCCTGAGCAGGTACAGGCATTAGTCAATTGGGTGGCCGACAGTGGATCCAGCACGTTCACATTATCTCCCACCCAGTCTTCTGCAGAAAGCGCACAGATGGCGCCTGAAAACCAACCCCATCAGTCTGTCACATCACCCCCATGCATACCAGGGAAACTGTCTCAGCCTCAAGTTATGCAGCAGTCTCTTATGCTGTTTGAAGACTCCGCTGGCAGGGTTTCCCAAGGGCATCCACCTAGCCCTTCCCCAGCGGTGAAAGACATAGAATGCACTGACGCACAACCACTTATGTTTCCTGATGATGAGGACATGGGAATACCACCTCAGCATGTCTCTGATGATGACGAAACACAGGTGCCAACTGCTGCGTCTTTCTGCAGTGTGCAGACTGAACAGGAGGTCAGGGATCAAGACTGGGTGGAAGACGATGCAGGGGACGATGAGGTCCTAGACCCCACATGGAATGAAGGTCGTGCCACTGACTTTCACAGTTCGGAGGAAGAGGCAGTGGTGAGACCGAGCCAACAGCGTAGCAAAAGAGGGAGCAGTGGGCAAAAGCAGAACACCCGCCGCCAAGAGACTCCGCCTGCTACTGACCGCCGCCATCTGGGACCGAGCACCCCAAAGGCAGCTTCAAGGAGTTCCCTGGCATGGCACTTCTTCAAACAATGTGCTGACGACAAGACCCGAGTGGTTTGCACGCTGTGCCATCAGAGCCTGAAGCGAGGCATTAACGTTCTGAACCTGAGCACAACCTGCATGACCAGGCACCTGCATGCAAAGCATGAACTGCAGTGGAGTAAACACCTTAAAACCAAGGAAGTCACTCAGGCTCCCCCTGCTACCTCTTCTGCTGCTGCCGCCTCGGCCTATTCTGCTGCTGCCGCCTCGGCCTCTTCCTCCGCCTCTGGAGGAACGTTGGCACCTGCCGCCCAGCAAACAGGGGATGTACCACCAACACCACCACCACCACCTCCGTCACCAAGCGTCTCAACCATGTCACACGCCAGCGTTCAGCTCTCCATCTCACAAACATTTGATAGAAAGCGTAAATTCCCACCTAGCCACCCTCGATCCCTGGCCCTGAATGCCAGCATTTCTAAACTACTGGCCTATGAAATGCTGTCATTTAGGCTGGTGGACACAGACAGCTTCAAACAGCTCATGTCGCTTGCTGTCCCACAGTATGTTGTTCCCAGCCGGCACTACTTCTCCAAGAGAGCCGTGCCTTCCCTGCACAACCAAGTATCCGATAAAATCAAGTGTGCACTGCGCAACGCCATCTGTAGCAAGGTCCACCTAACCACAGATACGTGGACCAGTAAGCACGGCCAGGGACGCTATATCTCCCTAACTGCACACTGGGTAAATGTAGTGGCAGCTGGGCCCCAGGCGGAGAGCTGTTTGGCGCACGTCCTTCCGCCGCCAAGGATCGCAGGGCAACATTCTTTGCCTCCTGTTGCCACCTCCTCCTTCTCGGCTTCCTCCTCCTCTTCTTCCACCTGCTCATCCAGTCAGCCACACACCTTCACCACCAACTTCAGCACAGCCCGGGGTAAACGTCAGCAGGCCATTCTGAAACTCATATGTTTGGGGGACAGGCCCCACACCGCACAGGAGTTGTGGCGGGGTATAGAACAACAGACCGACGAGTGGTTGCTGCCGGTGAGCCTCAAGCCCGGCCTGGTGGTGTGTGATAATGGGCGAAATCTCGTTGCAGCTCTGGGACTAGCCAATTTGACGCACATCCCTTGCTTGGCGCATGTGCTGAATTTGGTGGTGCAGAAGTTCATTCACAACTACCCCGACATGTCAGAGCTGCTGCATAAAGTGCGGGCCGTCTGTTCGCGCTTCCGGCGTTCACATCCTGCTGCTGCTCGCCTGTCTGCGCTACAGCGTAACTTCGGCCTTCCCGCTCACCGCCTCATATGCGACGTGCCCACCAGGTGGAACTCCACCTTGCACATGCTGGACAGACTGTGCGAGCAGCAGCAGGCCATAGTGGAGTTTCAGCTGCAGCACGCACGGGTCAGTCGCACTACAGAACAGCACCACTTCACCACCAATGACTGGGCCTCCATGCGAGACCTGTGTGCCCTGTTGCGCTGTTTCGAGTACTCCACCAACATGGCCAGTGGCGATGACACCGTTATCAGCGTTACAATACCACTTCTATGTCTCCTTGAGAAAACACTTAGGGCGATGATGGAAGAGGAGGTGGCCCAGGAGGAGGAGGAGGAGGAGGAGGAAGAGGGGTCATTTTTAGCACTTTCAGGCCAGTCTCTTCGAAGTGACTCAGAGGGAGGTTTTTGGCAACAGCAGAGGCCAGGTACAAATGTGGCCAGCCAGGGCCCACTACTGGAGGACGAGGAGGACGAGGATGAGGAGGAGGTGGAGGAGGATGAGGATGAAGCATGGTCACAGCGGGGTGGCACCCAACGCAGCTCGGGTCCATCACTGGTGCGTGGCTGGGGGGAAAGGCAGGACGATGACGATACGCCTCCCACAGAGGACAGCTTGTCCTTATCCCTGGGCAGCCTGGCACACATGAGCGACTACATGCTGCAGTGCCTGCGCAACGACAGCAGAGTTGCCCACATTTTAACCTGTGCGGACTACTGGGTTGCCACCCTGCTGGATCCACGCTACAAAGACAATGTGCCCACCTTACTTCCTGCACTGGAGCGTGATAGGAAGATGCGCGAGTACAAGCGCACGTTGGTAGACACGCTACTGAGAGCATTCCCAAATGTCACAGGGGAACAAGTGGAAGCCCAAGGCCAAGGCAGAGGAGGAGCAAGAGGTCGCCAAGGCAGCTGTGTCACGGCCAGCTCCTCTGAGGGCAGGGTTAGCATGGCAGAGATGTGGAAAACTTTTGTCAACACGCCACAGCTAACTGCACCACCACCTGATACGCAACGTGTTAGCAGGAGGCAACATTTCACTAACATGGTGGAACAGTACGTGTGCACACCCCTCCACGTACTGACTGATGGTTCGGCCCCATTCAACTTCTGGGTCTCTAAATTGTCCACGTGGCCAGAGCTAGCCTTTTATGCCTTGGAGGTGCTGGCCTGCCCGGCAGCCAGCGTTTTGTCTGAACGTGTATTCAGCACGGCAGGGGGCGTCATTACAGACAAACGCAGCCGCCTGTCTACAGCCAATGTGGACAAGCTGACGTTCATAAAAATGAACCAGGCATGGATCCCACAGGACCTGTCCGTCCCTTGTCCAGATTAGACATTAACTACCTCCCCATAACCATATATTATTGGACTCCAGGGCACTTCCTCATTCAATCCTATTTTTATTTTCATTTTACCATTATATTGCGAGGCTACCCAAAGTTGAATGAACCTCTCCTCTGCCTGTGTGCTAGGCCTAAATATATGCCAATGGACTGTTGCAGTGGTGGGTGACGTGAAGCCTCATTCTCTGCTATGACATGCAGACTGATTCTCTGCTGACATGAAGCCAGATCCTCTGTTACGGGAGCTCTCTCCTCTGCCTGGGTGCTGGGCCTAAATTTATGACAATTGACTGTTGCAGTGGTGGGTGACGTGAAGCCTGATTCTCTGCTATGATATGAAGACTGATTCTCTGCTGACATGAAGCCAGATTGTCTGTTACGGGACCTTTCTCCTCTGCCTGGGTTCTGGGCCTAAATTTATGAAAATTGACTGTTGCAGTGGTGGGTGACGTGAAGCCTGATTCTCTGCTATGATATGAAGACTGATTCTCTGCTGACATGAAGCCAGATTGTCTGTTACGGGACCTTTCTCCTCTGCCTGGGTTCTGGGCCTAAATTTATGAAAATTGACTCTTACAGTGGTGGGTGACGTGAAGCCTGATTCTCTGCTATGATATGAAGACTGATTCTCTGCTGACATGAAGCCAGATTCTCTGTTACGGGACCTCTCTCCTCTGCCTGGGTGCTGGGCCTAAATTTATGACAATGGACTGTTGCAGTGGTGGCTGACGTGAAGCCTGATTCTCTGCTATGACATGCAGACTGATTCTCTGCTGTCATGAAGCCAGATTGTCTGTTACGGGACCTCTCTGCTCTGCCTGTGTGCTAGGCCTAAATATATGCCAATGGACTGTTGCAGTGGTGGCTGACGTGAAGCCTCATTCTCTGCTATGACATGCAGACTGATTCTCTGCTGTCATGAAGCCAGATTGTCTGTTACGGGACCTCTCTGCTCTGCCTGTGTGCTAGGCCTAAATATATGCCAATGGACTGTTGCAGTGGTGGGTGACGTGAAGCCTCATTCTCTGCTATGACATGCAGACTGATTCTCTGCTGACATGAAGCCAGATTGTCTGTTACGGGACCTCTCTGCTCTGCCTGTGTGCTAGGCCTAAATATATGCCAATGGACTGTTGCAGTGGTGGGTGACGTGAAGCCTCATTCTCTGCTATGACATGCAGACTGATTCTCTGCTGACATGAAGCCAGATTGTCTGTTACGGGACCTCTCTGCTCTGCCTGTGTGCTAGGCCTAAATATATGCCAATGGACTGTTGCAGTGGTGGGTGACGTGAAGCCTCATTCTCTGCTATGACATGCAGACTGATTCTCTGCTGACATGAAGCCAGATTGTCTGTTACGGGACCTCTCTGCTCTGCCTGTGTGCTAGGCCTAAATATATGCCAATGGACTGTTGCAGTGGTGGGTGACGTGAAGCCTCATTCTCTGCTATGACATGCAGACTGATTCTCTGCTGACATGAAGCCAGATCCTCTGTTACGGGAGCTCTCTCCTCTGCCTGGGTGCTGGGCCTAAATTTATGACAATTGACTGTTGCAGTGGTGGGTGACGTGAAGCCTGATTCTCTGCTATGATATGAAGACTGATTCTCTGCTGACATGAAGCCAGATTCTCTGTTACGGGACCTCTCTCCTCTGCCTGGGTGCTGGGTAGTGTTGAGCGCGAATATTCGAAAAGCAAATTTTTTTCGCGAATATCGCAACTTCGCGATTTCGCGAATATTTCGAATATAGTGCTATATATTCGTAAAAACGAATATTCGTTTTTTGTTTCCCCCCCCCCCCCCACAAAATTACAGTACACATATAATTGATTGTTTCCCAAAGGTCCAACAGCTCAGATCTTACTCACATTGCCTAGAAAGTGATTGAGGCGCGAATCTTCGTAAGGCGATTTTATTAGCGCACATGCGAATATCGGCACGTCCCAGAACAGAGGCAAAGGGCTTTGCATTCATACATTAGTGAATTGAGTTGCGAATCTTCGTAAGGCGATTTTATTAGCGCACATGCGAATATCTACACTTGTCCCAGAACAGAGGCAAAGGGCTTTGCATTCATACATTAGTGATTGAATTGAGCTGCGAATCTTCGTAAGGCGATTTTATTAACGCAAATGCAAATATCTACACTTGTCCCCAGAACAGAGAGGCAAAGGCCTGTGCATTCATATAGTATAGCACCATATTCGCGAATACGTAGAACTTCGTAAAAGTCGATTTACGAATATTCGTATTTTTTATTTTACTTTCCACCTTACAGATTACATTGATCTGTACTCTGTCAACTACTGTCATCACCCCCCACTGTATCTCGATTGATTCCCAAAAGTCTCACATTCCCTAGAAAGTGATTGAGGTGCGAATCTTCGTAAGGCGATTTTATTAGCGCACATGCGAATATCTACACTTGTCCCAGAACAGAGGCAAAGGGCATTGCATTCATACATTAGTGATTGAATTGAGTTGCGAATCTTCGTAAGGCGATTTCATTAGCGCACATGTGAATTTTGCATAGCATATGTATTATGCGATAATTCGAATTATCGCATATGCGAAATAATAACGAATTTGAATAATCGCGAATATTTTACGAATATTCTTTCGAATATTCACAAAATTTCGCGAATTCGAATATGGGACATGCCGCTCAACACTAGTGCTGGGCCTAAATTTATGACAATGGACTGTTGCAGTGGTGGGTGACGTGAAGCCTGATTCTCTGCTATGACATGCAGACTGATTCTCTGCTGACATGAAGCCAGATTGTCTGTTACGGGACCTCTCTCCTCTGCCTGGGTGCTGGGCCTAAATATATGCCAATGGACTGTTGCAGTGGTGGCTGACGTGAAGCCTCATTCTCTGCTATGACATGCAGACTAATTCTCTGCTGACATGAAGACAGATTCTCTGTTACGGGACCTCTCTCCTCTGCCTGGGTGCCGGGGCCTAAATATCTGAGAATGGACTGTTCCAGTGGTGGCTGACGTGAAGCCTCATTCTCTGCTATGACATGCAGACTAATTCTCTGCTGACATGAAGACAGATTCTCTGTTACGGGACCTCCCTCCTCTGCCTGGGTGCTGGGCCTAAATATATGCCAATGGACTGTTGCAGTGGTGGCTGACGTGAAGCCTCATTCTCTGCTATGACATGCAGACTAATTCTCTGCTGACATGAAGACAGATTCTCTGTTACGGGACCTCCCTCCTCTGCCTGGGTGCTGGGCCTAAATATATGCCAATGGACTGTTGCAGTGGTGGCTGACGTGAAGCCTCATTCTCTGCTATGACATGCAGACTGATTCTCTGCTGACATGAAGCCAGATTCTCTGTTACGGGACCTCTCTCCTCTGCCTGTGTGTGTGCTGGGCCTAAATATATGCCAATGGACTGTTGCAGTGGTGGCTGACGTGAAGCCTCATTCTCTGCTATGACATGCAGACTGATTCTCTGCTGACATGAAGCCAGATTCTCTGTTACGGGACCTCTCTCCTCTGCCTGTGTGTGTGCTGGGCCTAAATATATGCCAATGGACTGTTGCAGTGGTGGCTGACGTGAAGCCTCATTCTCTGCTATGACATGCAGACTAATTCTCTGCTGACATGAAGACAGATTCTCTGTTACGGGACCTCCCTCCTCTGCCTGGGTGCTGGGCCTAAATATATGCCAATGGACTGTTGCAGTGGTGGCTGACGTGAAGCCTCATTCTCTGCTATGACATGCAGACTGATTCTCTGCTGACATGAAGCCAGATTCTCTGTTACGGGACCTCTCTCCTCTGCCTGTGTGTGTGCTGGGCCTAAATATATGCCAATGGACTGTTGCAGTGGTGGCTGACGTGAAGCCTCATTCTCTGCTATGACATGCAGACTGATTCTCTGCTGACATGAAGCCAGATTCTCTGTTACGGGACCTCTCTCCTCTGCCTGTGTGTGTGCTGGGCCTAAATATATGCCAATGGACTGTTGCAGTGGTGGCTGACGTGAAGCCTCATTCTCTGCTATGACATGCAGACTAATTCTCTGCTGACATGAAGACAGATTCTCTGTTACGGGACCTCCCTCCTCTGCCTGGGTGCTGGGCCTAAATATATGCCAATGGACTGTTGCAGTGGTGGCTGACGTGAAGCCTCATTCTCTGCTATGACATGCAGACTGATTCTCTGCTGACATGAAGCCAGATTCTCTGTTACGGGACCTCTCTCCTCTGCCTGTGTGTGCTGGGCCTAAATATATGCCAATGGACTGTTGCAGTGGTGGCTGACGTGAAGCCTCATTCTCTGCTATGACATGCAGACTGATTCTCTGCTGACATGAAGCCAGATTCTCTGTTACGGGACCTCTCTCCTCTGCCTGTGTGTGTGCTGGGCCTAAATATATGCCAATGGACTGTTGCAGTGGTGGCTGACGTGAAGCCTCATTCTCTGCTATGACATGCAGACTAATTCTCTGCTGACATGAAGACAGATTCTCTGTTACGGGACCTCCCTCCTCTGCCTGGGTGCTGGGCCTAAATATATGCCAATGGACTGTTGCAGTGGTGGCTGACGTGAAGCCTCATTCTCTGCTATGACATGCAGACTGATTCTCTGCTGACATGAAGCCAGATTCTCTGTTACGGGACCTCTCTCCTCTGCCTGTGTGTGTGCTGGGCCTAAATATATGCCAATGGACTGTTGCAGTGGTGGCTGACGTGAAGCCTCATTCTCTGCTATGACATGCAGACTGATTCTCTGCTGACATGAAGCCAGATTCTCTGTTACGGGACTTCTCTCCTCTGCCTGTGTGTGTGCTGGGCCTAAATATATGCCAATGGACTGTTGCAGTGGTGGCTGACGTGAAGCCTCATTCTCTGCTATGACATGCAGACTAATTCTCTGCTGACATGAAGACAGATTCTCTGTTACGGGACCTCCCTCCTCTGCCTGGGTGCTGGGCCTAAATATATGCCAATGGACTGTTGCAGTGGTGGCTGACGTGAAGCCTCATTCTCTGCTATGACATGCAGACTAATTCTCTGCTGACATGAAGACAGATTCTCTGTTACGGGACCTCTCTCCTCTGCCTGGGTGCCGGGGCCTAAATATCTGAGAATGGACTGTTCCAGTGGTGGGTGACGGGAAGCCAGATTCTCTGCTATGGAACCTCTCTCCAATTGATTTTGGTTAATTTTTATTTATTTAATTTTTATTTTAATTCATTTCCCTATCCACATTTGTTTGCAGGGGATTTACCTACATGTTGCTGCCTTTTGCAGCCCTCTAGCTCTTTCCTGGGCTGTTTTACAGCCTTTTTAGTGCCGAAAAGTTCGGGTCCCCATTGACTTCAATGGGGTTCGGGTTCGGGACGAAGTTCGGATCGGGTTCGGATCCCGAACCCGAACATTTCCGGGATGTTCGGCCGAACTTCTCGAACCCGAACATCCAGGTGTTCGCTCAACTCTACTCAGGAGCTGAGTTGGGCCATAACCAGTGACTGAATGGTGTTATACAGCAGACACCCGTGAGCAGTGTTCATGATAGGTGACAACTCCAATCATTGGCATTTAACCCCTCAGATGCTGTTGTCAACTGCGACCATTGTATCTGATAGGTCATTTTTGAGGGAGGGGGCTACCTCCATGGACTGATTGTTGGAGCTCTTCAGTTACTATGGCAACCATAATCCTTTTGAAGGCCTGCTTTTGAAAAGTTCCTATAACCCCTGCTTCAGGCAAAATATAATAGGAACATTGGGGGTCATTTATTATGTGAAGTACGCCCCTTTTTGATGTACTTTTGTCGCAGATTTGGTCACAAAGGTCATTTGTGGCCAAATCTGTGACTTTTTTCCACTCATGTCCGTTTCCGAGGTGGCAGTCAGGCCGAGAGGCCCATCTGAGTCATCATTTTCTATGCCTGTTTTTGGCATAGAGAGTGACTTAAATCTACACCAGCAGGAGAGTTGACGTAGAATTAAGCAGGTTGCATAGCCGCCGGTAAAGCGTCTAAATCTCCGGTCTTAGTAAATGCCCCTATAGTGTTTTTTCCATAGACTACAATAGTGTTTTATTGCAGTCTATGATATATATACGGTGCTGCCCATAATTATTTATACCCCTAGCAAATTTTGACTTAAAGTAACTTTTATTCAACCAGCAAGTAATTTTTTGACGGGAAATGACATAGGTGTCTCCCAAAAGATAATAAGACGATGTACAAGAGGCATTATTGTGAAAAAAAAAAAAAAAAACATTTCTCAGCTTTTATTTACATTTGAGCAAAAAGTGTCCAGTCCAAAATTATTCATACCCTTCTCAATAATCAATAGAAAAGTCTTTACAGCAATCAAACGCTTCCTATTATTGCAAACCAGCTCTTTGCATGTCTCCACAGGTATTTTTGCCCATTCATCTTTAGCAATGAGCTCCAAATCTTTCAGGTTGGAGGGTCTTCTTGCCATCACCCTGATCTTTAGCTCCCTCCACAGATTCTCAATTGGATTCAAGGCTGGGCCACTCCAAAATGTTAATGTTGTTGTCTGCTAACCATTTCTTCACCACTTTTGCTGTGTGTTTTGGGTCACTGTCATGCAGAAATGTCCACTGGTGCCCAAGGACAAATTTCTCTGCAGACTGCCTGATGTTGTCGTTGAGAAGCCTCGTGTATTGCTCTTTTTTCATGGTGCCATTTGAATAAAAGTAACTTTAAGTCAAAATTTGCCAGGGGTATGAATAATTATTGGCAGCACTGTATATATATGGTATTCAATAGTATTTTACTGCAGTCTGAGTAAAAAATGAAAATACATAAATTGAAAATGGTAGCAGTGGGAGGGCTTTAGTGAATTTGATGATGATTCACTCTTGGCTAATATGAAGCACCAGTCACTGAATATTTTACAGCCCCTTGACCATCTGACTGGTAGACTGTATGCAAGCTTCCCTTTAACAGGGTATATTGCTGCCAAATTCTCTTTAATGCCATTTTTTATATATATAAGTTGATAGATGGACCTACATCAATCTGCCTGAGCCAAGACCAACTAAATAGGATATGTCTCTCTTTGGAGGATCCATTGAATTCAGTGGCACTATTTCGACTGTAGGAGTGATGTACGGGAATTACATGATGTCATGATCCCCCAAAGATTACAGCAGAGAAACTACAAAAAGAGATTATAAAACTATACAACCCATTTAAATGAGACTGATGCCATTAAAGGGTAATTGGTACTCTAGGTTTTAATAAAGTTTATGTAAAAGTTTAGATTTACTTTAAATTATATTATACAACAAAGACAATTTGCATGTACCCTATTCTGTGGTACTGCAGCAGCTAATCATGTTATATCTCACCCCAAGTGCTTTAGTCATATCATTACTTTTAAGTATTTCTCTATAATATTCTATGCAGTGCAGCTATTAGATCGGAGCGAGTGAGTAAAGACAGGAGCTCATATAAGGCATTACTCCTCTAAGTGCGCAATGTAAAATGTATCCATGTTTGATACACTATTTTTGATATGTATTGTGATGTATTACATATGTAGTGATGTGGGCCTGGAAATTCAGGAGAAAGCCATTGAGAATACTTTAAAAGGGTATTGCACTACTTGAAACATCCTATGTGCACAGTCCCTAGAGAGCTATGGAGAAACCAGGCCAGCAGTGGCCTACCTTCAATGGAGGCAGGGACGAAAGAGAGACTCGGCTCGGAACGTTATCTCTTCCCAACATGAAAGCATTGCATTTACATGCAATTCAGTACAAAGAGATTTACAGTAACTGTATAAATTGTATGCACTGAGCTCCCTCTGGTGGTGGCTACAAGCAGTCAGCTTTGTAATATATTATGAAAAGGGAAGCAGTGATTTACAGCCGGATGGTGCAAACATATCAATATTTTTATTCCAGCTGTCTGGTGTAAATACATTGAGAAGTATGATGTTCAATATGGGTGACATATGTTTGAAGCATCCATTCCGCTTTTTCTTACATATAAATTGGATAAAGTGGGCAATGCCAATAGTACCTTTATTTTTACAATTTTATAATTGCTCAATAAAAAAAATGAAGTTAACTAGAAATCTGGAACTTTGGGCTTTACCTTTTGCTTTGCCTGACTCACACATAAGTGTGAGATTTGTGTACACCCCTGCAGGGCAGGATCATAATGAGCATCTTGCTGCAGTGTCTCAGCTGTGTATACCACAAGGAGATATATATATACCATGCATGCTTACAGACCATGCCATTTATGTAATGAGAAGAGATATATCATGACTTGCTAGTTCAGGTTAAGTAAACTGTGTCACATTAGGAGGTGCCATGGGCTGTAAAGAGCAAATGCAATCTTCATTGCTGCTACACTGTAGGACACTGAAAATCGTTTATCGTTTATCAAAATGCATTCCGCTCCATTTAGTTGCGTTCCCAGACCAGAGAGCAAACCGCAACATGTTGTAGTTTGCTTTCCGTCCTGGGATTCGGAGCAAGACGGATACGGCATGACCCCCAATGCAAGTCAGTGGGGACGGATCCGTTTTCTCTGCCACAATCTGCCACAATAGAAAGCAGATGCGTTCTCCATTGACTTTCAATGGAGTTCATGATGGATCCGTCTTGGCTATGTTAAAGATAATACAACTGGATCCGTTCATAACGGATGCAGATGGTTGCATTATCAGTAATGGAAGAGGTTTTGCTGAACCCTGCCAGATCCAGTAAAAACGCTAGTGTGAAAGTAGCCTAAACCTGTTGCAAGAGCTGTTTAACCACCAAATGTGTTGTGTCAAGTGGTATCCTGTTACATTTGTGCCTGCCTGCTTACTCCCACCAACCTTGAGTGGGGAACCATGAATATCTCTCAGGGCCCAAAATATGACTTTTTGTAAGAACCTGCCTACATGCTCTTTATTTACAGAGCATGTCATTTTTATATGCTTTTTGGACAGCCTGGGCTCCGCATGACCAAAGCAGTATATTTAGTGTATTGGTGGTAACTTGTGTTTTTTAAGAGTTCAAAAAATAGAAACCTATAAAGATAAATGTAAAATCCATTTAGATACAATAAGAATATTATTGTGTACTACCCTGTATGCCTGTACATGACTTTTCAATGCTGACATAGCAGTGTTCTCTACTGTTTACCTGTTCAGATTTATTTAAAGTGGATATCCACTCTGGAATAGCAGCTGCTTATTTTTCATTCAAGTAGATCCAACATACTTTGCTGGGTATTTCTTAATACATTTTTATAGCAAAGGAGCTCATTTTTTTTAATAAAAAGGTTCAAACCATAGCGTAGACATAGGAAGAGGATGGGGACTTAGTTTATTTTGTTCTGTAGAAACAGTATACAGAAAGAGCAGAATCATCCCCTAGTGGAGACTTTGTCAGTATTTCAGTATTTTTTCAGTATTGCAAAACTGATTTAGACCGGCACTGGATACGTTGAAGTTATGTAGAGGCCTGCTTCTCTACATAACTTCCTCGGATCCATGTATTTCCCTTTGCATGTGCATAAAAATACATTTAACAGTGTTTATTGTCAGAAAACAATGGATATTTTACTCAGTACCCCTTCTAAAAGATCATTTATAAAGTGAAAACATACAAAATCCATGTAGATATTGACCTCGATCAGATTTGAATCCAGGACCACAGCAGCATTAATCAATAAGCTACACAGAAAAAATACTTATGCTAACATACAGTATGTATCAAAATTATTTAAGCAGTCTTTACCAGGCAGTTGTTTGCTTATTTGTTCACCTTAAAGGGAACCTGTCATCAACTTTATGCTGACCTCATTGCGTATAGCATGAATTAGTGACAGAAATGCTGATGTCAGCGGTGTGTCACTCATGAGCTAAAATAAGTGGTTGCCGAGAACCAGCTTCATAATCATTGCAGCCTGGGCCTTGAAAAGAGTCAAATCTACCTGAAAAGAGTCCTGGTTATTCATAATCTCCTGCTCTTCCGCCCATCTGCTGATGATTGGCAGTTCTCTCCTAGAGAGAAAGGGAGAAAACTCGGTAGAAGACTGTCAGTCATCAGCAGGTGGGCAGGGAGAGCAGGAACTCATGAATAACCAGGACTCTTCTCAGGTGTCCGGGACTCTTTTCCAGGCCCAGTCTGCAATGATTGTGATGTTGGTTCTCAGCAACCCCTTACTTTTAACTTATAAATGACAGACCACTGAAATCAACTCACCTGTCTCTACTTTATGCTGCCATTAGTATGGGTGGCATAAAGTGGATGACAGGTTCCCTTTAACAGCTGTTTCACACGAGTGAATCTATTGTGGGAATCATGCACCGTGTATGAGCATGATCCTCCATTCTGGACTTGCAGGTGAGCAGGATATTATCATGATTTATAATGCTATGTACCTCTGCTTGACCTTATTGATCCAGAATCATAGTAACAGCCTTATTTCAGTATGTTTTTTTAGAAGTAAGGTCATGCAAAGGCACATAACACGTGGAGCGTGATTCCCACAATGGCCTCGCTTGTGTGACACAGCCCTAAAGGGCTTGCCCCATGAAATTTTTTTAACAGTTTTAAAAACAGTACCTGGATCTAAATACTTTTGTAATTGCATGTATTCAAAAATGTATTATGACAAGTGAGTTAGTGCTCATGGCCACAGCCATTTTGTGGTCTGCAAATTGCAAATCTACATAACACGGATACCGGCCATATTAATTCCACATTTTTTAGAATGGAATGTCCAGTCCATAATTGAACAGTCCTATCCTTGTCCATAATACAGAGAAGAATAGAACATTATATTCGTAATATTCTAAAAAATTACCGTAATATATAGCAGTATAGCGAATATTATGTAATGAATATGTAGTAAGTCAGTGATAATATCTGACACTGGAAAAGCTGGGTAATAACTCAGTGTAGATTGCGAGTTATTACCCAGCTTTACCAGTGTCAGATATCATCCTAGTGTAGATCGCAAATATTTTATCGCAAATATTCTAATCGCGAATTTTCCATGCAAAAGACTACTAATAGGCTTGTTATAAGAATCAGTCTAATATTCTTGTCAGAAGACTATGAAACCAATTGAGGGCACTATTGAGTTATGAACAGCGCCCTCTATTGGTTTCATAGTCTTTTGACAAGAATATTAGACTTGTCATAAGACTGTAAAACCAATAGGGGGCGCTGTTCACAACTCAATAGCGTCTATTGGTTTTCATAGTCTTATGACAGCTGAAAAACAAGGCAGATTCTGCTCATTTGCATGTCTTTCCCATAAGCCCATGTTTATGCAAATTCGTTTTTACATGACAAAATTGTATAGAAAAGTTATTGAATATTATGTTAGGACAATCGGAAAACTTTTTGTCGCCCTAACGATATTGATCTAGGTGTGCAGGTCCACCCAAGCCATCCAACAGATGCAAAATAACTTTGAGGTTTACTGGTTCAGATGAGAGCTGGTTTGGAATATCTTATAGTGCATAAGGCTGCCATTGAAAGATTGGGCACATACCTGGCTTTTGGCATATAGCCTTTGTGTGGTTGTCTATCGTATGTCATACTTAATAGGAGTCTAAGATGCATCCAGCTTTCCTCTTAATGCTGTTGCTAAACCATTTTGATGGGGTTTCCATCAATTTCTAACCTTTTTTCTTATGAACCAGACACCGTCTTGTCTTCAAAGCAGGGGGTGCCTGGTTGTATCCAATTGACTTCCATTATACTCGGGTGCTCGGCCGAGCACATGAATATAGCAATGTGTTCGGGCCAAACACCCGAATACTTTGGTGCTTGCTCATCACTACCCCTAAGCTGACAGCTTGAAATAAATCAATCAGAATAATTGGAGCAAGGAATAGAGGAATCTCTGCATCCATTTAAAGGGGTTCTCCGGGAATTAAGAAAATGAAAATATTTAAATATTACTTGTATTCCCAAATACCTTTCATTAATTATAATGGCTCATTTTGTCTAGGGAGCAATCATTAGGGGAAATAAAATGGCCTCTGTCCTATTAGTACAGACAAAATCTGTCCTAATCATACAGGAAGAGAAGTTACTTCATAGCACTAAACAGTTGCTAAGCATCTGCCTCATCCTCCTCTCTGCTCTGCTTGTCAGGGATTATGATCCTGAATACAGGTGAATCTCTGGGGGAATAGATGATTAGGAGACATGAGAGGATTGTGGGATGTGGCTAATGAGCAGCAGCATTTGTATGCAGTCTTTATTACCACAGCCACAGTTTGCCCTGTCCATCCTCTCTGTACTAAATTCCCCAGAGATTCGGCTAAATTTCTTATCCGCTGTATTTAGGATCAAGCAGAGCAGAGAGGAGGATAAGGCAGATCTTTATCTCAGTGTTGTGAAGTAACTTGTCCTGCTGTGTGATTAGGACAGGTTTTGTGTGAACTAATAGGATGGCGGCCATTTTGTTTTTCCTGATGATTGCTCCCCAGACAAAATGAGCCACTATAAATAATGAAAGGTAATTGGGAATATACAGTATTTATTATAAAGTAATAGTATGTATTTTCATTGTCTTAATTCTTGGAGAACCCCTTTAAAGGGAACCTGTCACCTCCCAAATGCATGTGAACTCGCTATCAGTACTCCAGGGTAGCCTGCAGTGTGATACTAATCATACTTTTCATCCTGCAGTCTGACATGAGATCGCGCAGTAAAACAGAGGGCACCGCACGTGCGCGAGTCTTGGGAAAGCAAAGACGAATTGCAGGCTGTCACTCAAAGGCAAGAGGGGGCGTGGTTACCTTGACTTGAAGCAAGGAGGCAGCTGCCCGCTTGACTTCAAGCTGACATGCAAATTAGCGCAGACAGAGGATAAAAGATCGTTTTCTGACCATATGCAGCATCGGACTGCAGGATGAAAAGTCTGATAAGTATCACACTGCAAACTACCCTGAGGTACTGCTGGAGGGTTTACATGCATTTGTAAGGACCAGCCCCTAGAATTATCAAGTTGCATTTTCCAAAGATATTTCACACAGACTGCTCCCTACGGCCACAAGAGGCCACTGTGCTGCTGAGCAAAAGAGGGATAAAATGTATTGGTTCCTGAGGATGTAGGAGGAGTAAAAGTTCCCGGGCTTGGGGAGCTGGAGGTCTGCGTCCTTGCTGAGAATGTACAGAGAGAGTCTTCTGTTGTGGGACAGAGTTACAGGGATTATCAGGGCTGTCTTTACCGCGGGGCAAAAGGGGCAGCTGCCACGGGCCCAGTTGCTCCTGGGGGGCCCAAGCAGCACTCGTGACCAACAAGACTTTTTAGCCTTAGCTGCCGAATATTGCGGCCGGGCATATATGTGGAGAGCGGTGATGTCACTGATGTAATATATCGCCTATATGTTGACAGTGGTGATGTCACTGATGTAATATATCACTTATATGTGGAGAGCGGTGATGTCACTGATGTAAAATATCACTTATATGTGGAGAGCGGTGATGTCACTGATGTAATATAACATTATATGTGGAGAGCAGTGATGTTACTGATGTACTATATCATTATATGTAGAGAGTGGTCCTGTCACTGATGCAATACAGCGCTCCAGATGGCGACCAAAATGGTCGCCAATGGGCCTTAAAATTTGCAGATGGCGACAAGACTTGTCATAGGCTACAGGCCTGAGGTCTATTTGGTAGTGAAATCCCAGCGCAGGCAGGCGTGATGATGTCTTCACGCCCGCCTGTGCCAGGACGCTGTGAGATGTGCGCTTCTGCGTTGCACCATCCCTCGCTGTACCAGCAGCTAGTGAGCGCCAGTGAAAGGACACAGGTGAGTATAGGATTTTTGCTTTTTTTTAGGGTGTGGGAAGGCAGGATCCAGGGGGCCCAAGTAAATTCTTGCCAAGGGTCCAATCAATATTAAAGACGGCCCTGGGGATTATAGAGGGATTTTTCCTAGCTGCTGTAGGACAGGTCAACAGAGACTACAAGGTTGTTCCAGAAGAGTAAAGCGTTCAATCCGGAAACCCATCGGAGCTAGACTATGTGGATGGCTGTACCTGCAATCTAGTGAGAGAGGAAAAGACCACACTGAGACAAGCAAGCGTCTGGTAATCCGATTTTCCTGCTGTTATATTCTGTCTTTTAATAAAGCCGGTATCTGCTTCAGCCTCCTTGTATGCTGTACTATATTTGAACCCTGCCTTGCTGTCTTTTCCTCCTCTGACTGCTACACATTTAGGAAGTGACAGGGTCCCTTTAATGTACAGGGTCTAGCTTTGTTAGAAAGAGGTTGTCATGTCCTAGATTATGAATGATTGTCATTTTTACATTATTCATGTCATAACTTTTTTAATCAGGTAATATTTTGTCATTATTATGTTATGATCTTTAATACAACACATCTAAATTACTCTCACTGTATACATTGTTTAATAGATGATCATTTGGTTTAAAAGAAAAAGGAAGATGGTTTGGCTGTTTAGAAAGGATAAATGAAAAATTTTTTAACTTGCATATCCTGTCACTATTATGTGTTTTAAATGATGTGCTTACTTCTAAAACAATTGTGCTGAGGGCATCGTCACCTGATATGATGGAAGGTGTCCTCACTGCTCTACTATAAATCACTTCAATAACCTTTACGGGTTCTTGCCAAGAAGTCTGGCAGGATGCCAATATGATACATCATTTTAAAGTCTGTTTGGCATGGATGGATTGTCACTGATAAGTGTTGTATGCATTGATCTTATATCTCTATATCTTGAGCATTATTACCTTGACCTGTAATTTGATTATAACAGGAATTCTTTTTTTCCAGAGCAGATTTCAGAGAAATGACGATTTCTCCATCATCGTTGATCATGCACCATTGATTAAAAAACTGTTGTGTCAAGTGCAGACTAGAAAAGAGAATGTTCAGCTTTTGCTCTTGAATCTAATAGTTTTTTCTTCTGCTTTCTTTTATTCGTAACTTCCATATTTACAACTACTAGTTTGTTTGATGATGATTTATTTTTTGTTTTTATCTGTTGCTGTTCCTGGAAGGAATACAGTTTTATATACTTTTTGCAAACAGTTTGCATCCTGTTGAGTGAACAACCATTTCCCCAGATACATTAAAATTACTAATCTGTTTATCTAACGATGACTTCAAAATCACAAAGTAAAGAGCGGAAAAATGCAAACAAATCCAGATGCGATTTGCAATGAGCATACAGAATAATCACCAGAAGATTTTGCAGAGCTATAGCAAATATTCCACAAGTCTTTTGTTTGTTGGAAAATTAAAAGTGTTAAATATCTTAGGACTGTCAATCAGCTTTATGCAGGATATTCTAGCTTTGCTTTAGTATGCTAGTAAAGGCTACATCATCTTGCTTCTAGAATCTATAATCAGAGTATTATATAATGATACAATAATCTTATATTCTGGGCATGTTCCATACACGTTGGTCATATGTTAGACTACAACCCAAGGAAAAACTTTGCATTCTATTAGAAGAATTATAAAAGCCTGATGTTTATACAGTATAGAAATAAATATTTCTGCTGTTAGTTCCTATCGTCAGAAAAAACTAAAAGCTTTGTGAAGCACTGGTGTGGTCACTTCTTCAATATGCAGTCCAGTTTTGGGCATTAGTCCAAATATACAGTCTAATACAAAGTTCAGTATAGAATATTTCAGTTAAGGACAAAGGTTATAACTTATAAAGTTATTTTTCATGAAGAAGAGAATGTTAAGGGCTATATAATATCTTTTCACATGTAATTGGCTCTTTTACAAATTAATGCAATAATTGATTCATTATGCAGATTAGGGTTGAGCAAATCGATTGGTAATGAACCAGGGCCACTACGAATTTAACAAAAATTCTCCCACAAAATAAACCTGAAGCTTTTCGGCATTGCTTTGGATGAAACCAGTAAATCGTGCTCATCACCATTTTACTGCACATGATGGGTGGGAAAAAGCACTAGGGAGGAAGAAGAAGGTTTCTCACATGACCATGAGAGGAAGGAGAGGAGGGCTTGGCCTGATTGACTCCCAGGCTAACAGACAGCCTGGATGAGCCAATCAGTGGGGCAACAGGCAGGGAAGTGCCCAAACAGAATGAGCAGAATGTCATTCTTTGTTGGGTTGTACAGTCACAATCAAGCTTCTAATATAGTGTCAGGAACAGTGAAGTGAAAGACTGGTAAGAAAAATTATTGTTAGGAATGGAAGGGCAGGGAAAGCTTTCAGGACGTGAGATGCTGAGTCTGGGTGGGGAATAACTGAAATAGAAATGTGCAACACATGTTTTACAATCCACATAGTACTTTAGTATGAAATCAGTTTCAGACCATATGCAGGCAGTTTAAGTGTTGGTGTGTATGTTGGGGGTGGGATGACAATACAAGGGTGCAACGTGTGTTTTAAAATACAGAAAGTACTGGTATAATTCTCTGAGAGAAAAAAACCTGAAATAGTAGTCTGAATTCTGTTTTTAGGTTATATTCAGGCAGTTCAAGTGTTGGTGTGTTTTACACTAGAGAAAGCCAAAGAACATTATCAATAGCAGTGTCTTCAGTGTGTTTGTAGAAAGGGAAGGATATTTAATTGCCCCTCTCAGTCTTTAACCCCTTCACGACTGCAATCTGTATATACACGTGATAGCTGCACATACCCTGTGCAGCTACCACATATATATACGTTCTGGCAGCTCTTTAATCCAAGCCCTGCAAAGCCGGCAAGGGACCAATCAGAGTGGCCCCTTGCCGGCAATCGATCCGATTGGTTAGTCTGTGCAGACTAACTAATCGGATCGTGGCAGTGTTAAAATGCCGGTTTCAGGCTCTGATCTGCGCTTTGCAGATCAGAGCCTGAAATCGGTAATGTGTCCTGAAGCCCCCGATCTGTGCCCCCTTGAAGCCCCCGATCTGTGCCCCCTCCTTGTTCTTGTCCTGCCCCCGATGCGGTCCGCCCCCTCCTGCCCCGATCTGTGCCCCCTTCTTGTCCATCATCTTATCCTGCCCCCCGATGCGGTCCGCCCCTCCTGCCGCGATCTGTAATAAGTGAAATGCTGCCCCCCTCTCTCCCGTTTCCAGCGCTGCCCCCTGTCCCCTGCCCCCGATGCGGTCCCCCTTGTGTGTGTGATGCCCTCTATGCTGACACTGCTGTAACCCCATAGATGCCGCAGTAGCGGCATCCATGGGGTTAATAGAGGGAGGGGGCTCCCTCTCTCTCAACCATCAGGACTGCTGTGATCGCAGCGCCCGATGGTTGCCATGGCAACCAGACGCTTTGCAAAGGCCTCCGGTTGCCATGGTATAGGCGTCCAGTGCTGCCACCTACAGGCATCTGATTGTATTATACTTTGCAATGCAAGAGCATTGCAAAGTATAGTACAACCATCAGCCCCACTGGATCTTCAAGATCCAAGAGGGAACTGATAAAAAAATAAATAAATAGTAAATAATAAAAGTAAAAATAAATAAATAAAAATGTAAAAAATACATTTCCGTCCGTAACGACCATCTCTATAAATATATCACATCATCAACCCCGTCCAATAAACACCATAAAAAATAAAATAAAAAAACGTGTAAAAAAATAAGTCCATTTTTGTCACCTTACATCACAAAAAGTGCAACACCAAGCGATCAAAAAAGGCATATATACCTCAAAATAGTACCAATCAAACCGTTACCTCATCCCGCAAAAAATGAGCCCATATTTAAGACAATCGCCCAAAAAGTAAAAAAGCTATGGCTCTCAGACTATGGAGACACTAAAACATCATTTTTTTGTTTCAGAAATGCTATTAAGTGTAAAACTTAAATAAATAAGAAAAAGTATACATATTAGGTATTTCCACGTCCGTAACAATCTGCTCTATAAAACTATCACATGACCTAACTCCTCAGATGAACGCTGTAAAAATAAATAAATGAAAACTGTTCCAAAACAGCCCATTTTTTGGTCACCTTGCCCCATAAAGTGTAATAATAAATGATCAAAAAATCCTATGCACCCAAAAATGGTACCAATAAAAACGTCTACACTTTCTGCAAAAAATGAGCCCCTGCACAAGACAATCGGCAGAAAAATAAAAAACATATGGCGTTCAGAAAACCAATCCAGCAAATTCTGCCTTCCAAAAACAGTATGGCATTCCTTTCCTTCTGCGCCCTGCCGTGTGCCCGTACAGCAGTTTACGGCCACATGTGGGGTGTTTCTGTAAACCGCGGAATCAGGGTAATAAATATTGAGTTTTGTTTGGCTGTTAACCCTCAATGTGTTAAAGAAAAAAATGTAATAACATGGAAAATCTGCCCAAAAAGTGAAATTTAGAAAATTAATCTCCATTTTCCTTTAATTCTTGTGGAACACCTAATAGGTTAACAAAGTTTGTAAAATCAGTTTTGAGTAACTTGAGGGGTGTAGTTTCTACAGTGGGGTCATTTATGGGGGTATCCACTATGTAGGCCCCACAAAGTGACTTCAGACCTGAACTCATCCTTAAAGTGGGTTTTGGCAATTTTCTTAAACAATTTAAGAATTTCTTCTAAACTTCTAAGCCTTGTAATGTCCTAAAAAAATAAAATAACATTTCCAAAATGATGCCAACATAAAGTAGACATGTGGGGAATGTTATGTAATAAATATTTGGTAAATTTGGGATTTTTTCGTAAATAAAGGTGATATATATTGACTCAAATTTATGACTGTCATGAAGTACAATGTGTCAGAAAACAGACTTGCAAACCATTCCATATTTTCTGTGATGGTGTACATTAGACCAAATGTCTGGAATACGGAAGGGTTCCAAATTAAAGACCCACCCAAATGTGTGTAGTAGTAGCAGCAATAGAAATTCAGGCAGTAGTAGTAGTAGGTCACAATTCATCCTGGCTTCTGAAAGGCATAACATCATTATCAAGGACAAAGAGAATAAGATCACCGCAGGATGACGTGGAGGTGACTTCTGAGTCTGAGGTAGCTAGGGGTCACAGCATTCCTCCTGCTCCTCCTCTTACAGCTCAAGAGAAGCCTGTTAGTTGCCCCTTTGCTGTTTTCACTGCCCCTTCTTAGTGGAGCACCTTTCATTTTTTCCTAATAACAGGCAACAGAACCCCACCACACACTCTGGCAAATAGTCAAGAGAGTCTCACTGTCGATGACATGTATGGGAGCAGTCAGCGATTGGATTGCCCTGAGGAGGAAGTTCGAGGGGAGGAGGGGACCCTATGCATAGCTGTGTCTTCTTTGCTACCCAGAGTTCTGGTATCTCTACACTTGAATGATGACTTACTTACTATTGAGTGGAAAAATACTTACAGCATTCATAGCCTAGGGGGATTTTCACTTTTCATTTGGAATTTAGTTTTAATTTGCATCTAGCATTTTATGATGGTATGAACGTCTACTGCCAATATTTTTGTGTTAAAAAAGAACTCCCAGGAACAAAAAAATATTATTCTCTTAACTGTTAGAAAGGTACATCATGTAATCTGCAGTGAATGTAATCTTCTTACTAGTGTCTGTATTTGTTATCCCCTCTCTTCTGATTTTTGGCTGTGTTATGTGACCAGCAATCAGACTTTCCAAATAACACATCGTCTTATGTGTGGACAGGAAGTCAGTTTATCTATGTATTCCTATGGGAGCCCCATTGTCAGTCTCATAGGAATAAATAGAGAAGTAACTGACTTCCTGTCCTGTGTCAGTTGGAGATCAGTGTTGGTCATATGAGACAGCTGAGGATCAGAAGGGAGGTTATAACTCACAAATACAGTCACTTAGGAGAAAATTGCATTTACTACAGATGACATCATGCACCTTTCTAACAGGTCAAAATATATATATTTTTTTGTGGAAGTGCTACTTTATCAAGCTTTAAAAGGTGAAATGGAAGAGAAGAAAGTAATTTCATTCTTAATTTCTTAAAATAAATTCCTAAATATTTCCCCATCATTGGGGGCAAAGTCTCGAACCATAATGGAGGGGAGACCTCCTTTAAATGTTATACACAGTGTTTTCTTTTGTTCCAATTTGTTTTAAGAAAAGAAGACTGATAGATCATGTTTGGAATAAACTTACTTGAGTTGTCCAAATTTGTCCTCATCTCGAGAGACTGCTAAAGATACTGTATCAACCAAAGACAAAGATCATGGGTAAGGATCATTCTGAACTTGTGTATGTGCTTGCAGCAACCAAAGAGTGATTTGTGTTTCTAAGAAAAAGGTCACTTCAAGGACACCTCACTGTGCCTGACTTCTTATCAGACTTTCACCATTCATGAATAACCAAGCAAAAACTAGTTTATCAGTGCCTCTGAGAGAAGAGAACAACCCTACTTCATCTATATGCTAATTTCCAAGTTACATGCAATACCAAACTAACAAATAATCAATAGAGAATGTATATATGGTAATATTGATTAAAAAAAAAATATAAAACATTTTACTTGGTTATCTAATCCAACACAGAGAGGCATAAAGATTCTGTTTAGTACATAACTTAATAAGCTTAAAAAAGGGGAAAAAAACTAACAAGTCCCAAGTAAGCTGGAGAAGAATGCTGTCTCTACATGTATCCTCTAGTCAGCTTTCTGGATATGTAATGAAATAGGGTGCTGTGGGGAAGCTGAAGGTTGAATGAATATGCATGCAATTGAACTAGGCATTGTGAATGTTAAGCAGGTTCCCTACAGGAATAGAGCCTGCATGCTTTATGGAGCTAACAGCTGCTTTATAAGTGCAAAGTGCTGAACCACTTGATTACAGTTCTGCTACTAAGATAACATTACAAAATATGAAATACTAAAAAGCAATTCTCCTAAAAAGGTTCTTCGGGATTATACTGTTTAAACATAAGAGCTGAGCATGTTTAGCACTCTACTTTATGTGGATACAGTACAGACTAACATGCTTTTATGATGCATCTTCTGCAAATTTTCATGGCTAAAACAAACACAATGCAACAGCACTCTGCAAACACAAATAACAAATTAAATACAATAGTGCCATATGTACTGTAGGAAATGTAAAATGCTAATGCTACGCTATGAATGTGAAATTCTCGGCAAATACATTTTGTGAAAAATTATTTGTGCCTGTCCCTCGACGGCTGATTTTAATTAGTGCAAGTATTAAGTCGTAGCCTCCTCTCCCTGCATTTATTGGAGACCATTTGCCACCAGAGGAGTAAAATATAGAGTGGTCTCCGCATGCATGTGAAACCTGCATTTCCTGAATTTAATGGAGGCCAGTATGTCACCAGCAGAGGTAGTATTTAGTGTAGGTGACTTCCTAAAGAGATCGCCTTGTCGTTGGTGGACAGGCACAAATAATTTTTTATAAAATGTATTTTCCAAGAATCTCACATTTATAACGTAGCATTAACATTAGTACGTTTCCTATAGTGAGTATGGCACTATTGTATTTACATTATTATTTGTGTTTGCAGAGTGCTATTGCATTGCGTTTGCTTTTGTGCCTTCAGCCATGACGACGTGCACCTGCGCATCGGGATGTCCTGACTAACCCCCATTTTTTAAATTGTCATGGCTACATATGATCTCAGGTTATTATTATTATTATTATTATTATTATTATGGACTTTGACATAAAATCTGAGAATTAAATGTATTGGGCAATTTTCTTCCTTTAAGAGCTAATGTAAAAAATAATATTGCTAGGCAATTTCTCAGCAACCAAAGATACAGGTGACAACAGATTTGTTGATACTCTTGAATTGCTGTAATTCTTATCACAACCACTGTGGAGGGGGCACATAGACACCTATAACATAACAAATTATTTACAGAGTATATTAAAATCATGTTTTTTCAAAGGTGTTCATCTCATGCCACTTATCTTGGGATATGTCAAGCTAGAGGTCAGGAAAGAAACAACTTTCCTGGAAACAGCTTTTAAAGTACATAGCAGATCAACAGAATTATTAAATTGATATCAACTTTGTAATTGGCAAAAGACCACACTCAGCACAGGGATGAATGCTGAACGGAGCTTTGTGTAGTATCTTTTCCTGAAGTCCCACATTCTTTTATTGTGGAAATAGCCATAACCAAACAGTGACTGTTTCTAAGCATCATACAGTATAGTAGTCAAATAACAGGGCCCACTGCCTTCATACAAATGTCTCAATAAAGAAAATACATTAAGTAAATGCTGCCATACAATGCGCAAATAAGGCCAACAGACCAAATTAGGGTATGTTCAGTTGCGTTTTTAAATCTGGCAGTTTCTGTCAGCAGCCTGTTCTAGGGAAAATACCAGCTGTTGGCTAGACAAAAAACGCTGAATGCTGGAAAGTGACCAGATCACCACTGGATCCCATTATAGTTGTGAAGGGGTCACAGTCTGGGGCCCCCAAGATGAAACATATGATACTCCAATTGGATACACCTGTGACTACATTGAATAAGCTATAGTGATATAACATGCAGTTTGTGTGACTGGCCACTAGAGGCCCTTAGTCGGACAGCCCCCTTAGAACTAATAGGAGCGAGATGTTGACAATTAATATATAAAAAGAAAAGTAATCTTATAGCTGCACCGGATTGGCTTTCTTATTGAAATTGACTGTAAAAAATAGCTTCTTATTTATTTTGTGCATTTTGTTATTTTGTTGCCATGTCCTAACTTCCTGGGAAAAGCTACAGGGGCTGGAGAAAGGAAGTGGCAGAAGGACAAAGAGTCGGCAGTTGGAGAGCATCGGATTCAGACGTGTCTGCTAAATTGTTTTACCTGAGGTGTCCTGTCATCAGCCAGATATTGAAGGCTTTATCCACAGCAAGCAAAGGACAATTGGTGAATATCTGCTGCCGGCTAAAGAGGATCTGTGGCAAATATCTGCTGCCTGTTAAAGCGGATCTGTAGTCTTCATTTATATTCAGGAGCTGAGGAGACCAGAGGCCTGCCTGCCCTGAGGCCAGAGGTGAATCATCATCAAGAAAACCAAACTGCCATTCAAGCCTGCACTGGAGATCTCAGCCTGAAGCATTTTACACTCGGTTAGTGCGCACTTTTAATGGGACTTAAATCCTGAGCTCAGGTCCCTCCCTGCAATCAGGATGAGGACAAGTTTTGACACCGCTGCAGCAAGTAAAGCTTTATTGCAACAGCAAGTGGATCCATATCCCGGTTCTGGAGTTACAAATAGCCACGTGAAAGTTCAAGGGAGTCTAGCTGAGGTGGGGGAGTAGGCAATATCGGCATTTGGGGGAGGGATAGTGATAGTGATTTCTGTATTTGGCCTCTGTGAGCCACAGTGTCCCTCAGCCGAGATCCCAGGTACACAGACCCCAAATTTAGTGTTGATTCCTAGTGGCTTCGGTTCGCTGTATTTGGTTAGGAGATCCTGCCATATTTAGTGGCATTTAGGCAAAGTATGAATATTTAAAGGTACAGTACCTAAATTAGGGAATTCCCGGCTGGGGTCCCACTGTGGACAATCTTGGGTTGCTAATAACCCAGAGAGTTTGTATCACCACTTCAGTACACCAGAACATACCTCACTCCGTGTGGTCCGGCTGGATCACGGTGTACATTATATTGTATATAGTTTTCTCTACTAAAGTCAGTAAAATTATTTTGGTTCACACAGCTCACTGTCCGTGCATTCATTCTTGTGTGGTTCACTATATCCTAACGGACTCCCTCGGGTCCACCTCTTACATAATCAATAGGGATCTGGCGGTACACGATAGGGATCTGGCGGTACACGATTCCAGCAATGCCGGTTCCAGTAAACTCCAGCAGGCTGTTCCTTGCAGGAACCCGCTGGATTTGGCAACCGCATTTGTGAACGTGCTCTAACAGATATACATAATGCAGCATGTTACTGCTAAACTAGTAATCTAGTAATCTCAATGTCTAAAGCCTATTTCACACCTCTGGCTGTAGTTCCGGAACAAACCCCCTGCCAGAGATCTCTGTATCCAGCTTTGCCGGGTGTTACTGGAATGCCTTGTGGCCCCATTGACTATAATGGGGTCTGGTGGAAATTTGGACCCTATCCTTCAAATATGGCAGAATTTGGCCAGACAAAAACAACTACACACAGCCGGCCGGAACGTCTGCCAGCTGTGTGAAACAGGCCTAAATAATAAGCAATAAAATGAATATTAAGAATGATGGTGATCACAGTCTTTAGGCACTCTCTTCAACGGTGGCCATTATGTAAATATACTATGTCACATAAATATTAGTGTTGATCGAGCACCAAAGTGCTCGGGTGCTCTGGTGCTCGAGTAGAACACTTTGGGATGCTCGGGTGCTCTACAGAGCACCAGAGAACAATGGAAGTCAATGGGAGAACCAGAGCATTAAACCAGGCACCCACTGCTCTGAAGAGGGGAGGGTGCCTGGTTCATAGTAAAAGGTCAGAAATTGATGGAAACTACACTGAAATGTTCCGGAAACAGCATGGGGAGGATGTCTGGATGCATCTTGGACTCCCAGGTCGCTTCTGAGAACGATGTTGTCCGAGTAGTACGCCACTTTTACAGACTGACAATAATATGCACAAAACTGAAGATAAATAGATTTTAGAGGAAAAATTGTTAGGAAACATTCTTTCCTGTATATTAACTTGTATATAAAGTGCAAGTGCTGGCAAAAATTACAAGGAAGAGACACTCTGATACAACCTGTATATCACATAAAGGAGGGTCTTATTCACATTGTGGTACAATTGTCCAGGTAGTGGGACCCCTACACTCATAAAGCCTATGCACTAAGTGAAAGGGATGTCAAAAATTACAAGGAACCGGCACTCCAATACACCCTTTATTACACATAAAGGAGGGTATCATACACACTCTTGACAAATTATTATTGATGGCCTGCTAGTGACCCTCAAAAGCATTAGGAGCAAGTGCCTGCTGGTGACCCTCTAAAACATTAGGAGCGAGAGCCTACTGCTGATCTGACCATCTAAAACATTAGGGGTGAGGGTCTGCTGCTGAGCTGACCCTCTAAAACATTAGGGGCGAGTGCCTGCTGCTGATCTGACCATTTAAAATATTAGGGGTAAGGGTCTGCTGCTGAGCTGACCCTCTAAAACATTAGGGGCGAGTGCCTGCTGCTGATCTGACCATCTAAAATATTAGGGACGAGAGCCTGCTACCGATCTGACCATCTAAAACATTATCGGCGAGGGCCTGCTGGTGACCCTCTAAAACATTAGGGGTGAAAGTCTGCTGCTGAGCTGACTCTCTAAAACATTAGGCGTGAGGGCAGCCTAATAAGCATGTTGATATGATGGAAGAGGAGAAGGAGGATGAGACAAGAAATATTGAACCATATACCCTTTTTTGTGGTGGAAAGGGTGCATAGGAATATAGTGTATTCAATACACCATAAAAGCCACATTTAAAGTGCCTTTATGTTCAGTCGCTTTCCTCTGGTGGAGTAGAGAAGTCAGGGGCAATCCAGGCCTTGTTCATTTTGATAAGAGTCAACCTGTCAGCATTTACAGTTGACAGGTGGATGCGCTTATCAGTTATTATGCCCCCAGCAGCACTAAATACCTGCTCTAACAAAACACTGGTGGCAGTGCAGGCAAGCACCTCCAAGGCGTAGAGCGCCAGTTCGTGCCACGTATCCAGTTTGGACACCACATTTTTGTAAGGCACAGAGGGATCACTGAGGACACTGACACGGTCTGCTATGTACGCCAAAACTTTTCCCTCCTTGTGACACTAGGCTGCGCATCAGGGTGAGGGTGCTGGCGGGGTGTCATGAAACTGTCCCAGGGCTTGAAGAGTGTTGCCCTGCCTCTGTTGGAACTGCTGTGTGTTCTCCCCGTCTGGCTCCCTCGGTTGCCCAAGGAACTACGTACTCTGCCGCCAGCATTGTCAGCTGGAAATTTTGGGAGCAATTTTTCCACAAGGACCTTCTGGTATTGCACCATTTTGCTAGTCCTCTCCACCACAGGAATGAGAGATAAGAAGTTCTCTTTGTAGCGGGGGTAGAGAAGGGTGAACAACCAGTAATCGGTGTTGGCCAAAATGCGTATAACGCGAGGGTAATGGGAAAGGCAGCATAACATAAAGTCAGCCATGTGTGCCAGAGTCCCAACAGATAAGACTTTGATGTCCTCATCAGGAGGATGACTGAATCTCCTCATCCTCTTCCTCCCCTTCGACCCAACCACGCTGAACAGATGGAATAAACCTGCTATGGGTACTACCCTCTGTAGAGGAGGCAACTGTCCCGTGCTCCTCCTCATCATCATCATTCAATTCGTGCTGAGAAAACGAACTGACGGAGATCTGGCTATCACCCTGTGTACTGTCTTTCCCCATTTCCACCTCTTCCACATGCAAAGCGTACGCCTTCATTGTGAACAGCGAGCGTTTCAGTTGACACCTATGTGGCATGGTTACACTGATAATAGCGGCATCACCATCTGTGTTGGTTCCTCAAAATTGCATAAAAACTCACAAAGGTCAGACATCCATGCCCACTTGTCGCTTGTGAAGAGCAGAAGCTGAATGACTGTGACAACCATGTTGCAGCTGGTATTCCACTACTGCCCTATGCTGCTCACAAAATCTAGCCAACATGTCAAACGTGGAGTTCCAGCACGTGCTCACATTGCACAACAGTCGGTGAGCTGGCAATTTCAAGTGCTGCTGTAGCGTTGTCAGACTGGCGACAGCTGTAGAAGCTGTAGATGACTTTTACCAACAAATTGGGGTAAGCTTTGAGAAACCGCTGAACCACTAAGTTGAACACGTGGGCTGCCACCAAGTTACGGCCATTATCCGACACAACCATGCCTGCTTGTAGGTTGAATGGCGAGAGCCACAGCTCAGTCTGGTCCCTTAAACCCTGCTACAGCTCTGCGGCCATGTGCTGTTTGTCACCTAAGCAAATTAGTTTCAGCACGGCATGTTGCCGCTTCCTCACTGCAGTGCTACACTGCTTCTAGCTACTGACTGATGGCTGACTGGTGCTGCAATATGAGAATTCAGAATTCACAATCCGTGTAGTTGGTAGCACCTTTGCCATCCCAGGGTACATCTTGCTCCCGGCCTCCACACTGTTCACCAAGTATGCCGTCAGGGAAATGTAGCATCCCTGGCCAAAAGCACTTGTCCATGTGTCAGTCGTTAAGTGGACCTTCCCAATAACTGCATAGGTCAGGGCATGGGTGATGTTGCGGGGCACATGCTGGTGCAAGGTAGGGACGGCACAACGGGAAAATAGTGGCAGCTGGGGATTGAGTAACGAAGGACGGATGCTGACATCAGGCTGCGGAAAGATTCGGTGTACACAAGCCTAAATGGCAACATTTTCAGGGCCAGCAATTTGGAAAGGTGCGCATTTAGTGCTATGGCCTGTGGGTGGGTGGCTGGGTATTTGTGCTTTCAGTCAAAGGCCTGGGGTATAGTCATCTGTACGCTGCGCTGGGACACAGAAGTGGATGTGCTAGCTGATGGTGCTTGCGAAGGTCCAGGTGCAGGCGGGAGGCATCCGGGCCTGCGTCTTGGACAGGGGATTTTCCAGCACATAACACAGGGGAAGAGGAGGCAGTGGCGTGACCTGCAGACACTGATTGTGAACTCAGGCGTTCAGTCCACCTATTAGGGTGCTTTGATGCCATGTGGCGGATCATGCTGGTGGTGGTGAGGTTGCTAGTGTTCACGCCCCTGCTCATTTTAGTACGGCACAGGTTGCAAATGACAATTATTTTATTGTCCACACTTTCTTCAAAAAAGCGCCAGACTGCGAAATACCTACCCCTTGGCAAGGGAGATTGCCGCAAGGGGGTGATCCGGAGATCAGTTGCGGGCCTGTTTGGTGTGGCCCGCCTTCTCCCTTTTGCCACTTCACTGCCTCTTCTCCCTCCCCCTCTGTACTGCTGTCCTCGCTTGGCTTGACACCTTCCCAGGCTGGGTCAGTGATTTCATCGTCTACCACCTCCTCTTCCACTTCCTCACTCTGGTCATCCTCCTGACTTGTTTACCTAACAAGAACCTCACTTATTGACAACTGTGTCTCATCCTTATCATCAACCTCTTGAGACACTAATTGCCATTCCCCACCGTCATCTTCTTCTGACTGTGGATGCTCAAGATTTTGGGAATCAGTGCACAAGATCTCCTCATGTCCCTCTTCAAGGGGGCTTGGCAAGAGGCCCAAATTAAGGAATGGCGATGAAAACAGCTCCTAGGAAAATCCGAGTGTGGGATCACTTGTTTGCCAAGACTCTCCATGGTGGGAGGAAGGAGGATCAGGGTGAGGATTCTGTTGACCAGACTCTTGGCTACTGAGACTGGACTTTGTGGAAGACAGGGTGGTGCTTAACTGACTGGATGCATTATCTTCTGCAATCCAACTGACCACCTGGTCTCACTGGTGTGACTTTGAGAGTGGTGTCCTGCGCCGCTCTGCAAACTAGGACAATAAACTAGGTATCGTGGATGAGTGTGTTTCTTGTGCTCTGGCAGCAGGCGCAGTTTCACTGCGCCCAGGGCCACGGCCTCTGCGTGCACCATCAGCAGCACGGCCACTTCCTCGTTCCTCACTGCTCTCTTTGAGTATATTAAAAGGTATATATTCTTCCAAGTATGTCACACGTACAGTAGTGCAGGCTTTGTAAGTGTATGCGCAAATAAATTACACTGAATGTCACAGATATTTAGGATGCACAAACATTATACAGGCGATGTAGTGCAGGTAATGTCGCTGTCACCAGTGGCTAATAAAAAAATTACACTGAATGTTTCAGATATTTAGGATGCGCAAACATTTTACAGGAGATGTAGCACAGGTAATGTCGCTGTCAGCAGTGCCCAAACAATTTCACGCAATTTAGTGCAGGTTGCGCTAATAATATAAATTGCAGCCAAATAAAACAATAGTTCTTAAAACACTAAACCCTGTCTAAAAAAGAAAACAAATTCCTGTCTCTACACTATCTGTCCATTCAGCTGCAGCTCGCCCTGACTAAGACTGAGCCGAACCACGTGTCATTGGGTGCTATATAGCATCTGATGACGCATTCCGGCTAGCCAATCACTGTAATGCCAGTAACCAACATGGCTATAGCATTACAGTGAGTGCCAGTACTTACCTGCATGTTTATTGGCTGCGTAGCAGCCACCAAACATGCGTGGAGGAGACTCGGGCATCACGATGCTTGGCACATCGCGGTCAAAATGGTGTTCGGTCGAGCATGCTCGCCCAACACTAATAAATATATCTTTATAAATTCTACCCCCATTTCAATGCATATTGGACACAAATCTAGATGGCCAATGGTCTATGAAAACTTACATTCAGCATTAGTTCTATGAAGCTGATTGTCAACATGATGGATGTAGAAATGCTCAGGAATATCCTGGAAGACAATAAATACCTGGAAAATATGGATCAGATATGGATTTATTAAGTGGATAATGTATTAAACCATTAATCTTGTTTTGTAAAAAATGTGTGGATACAAATGCAAAAATATATCCACTGCATTTATACAGTAGATAGTTTAAAATACAGTAGTTTAAAATCACTCAAATTCACCAGTCATTTTCTGATTAAATTCGCCAGAAAACTTTAATTTTGTTAAATGACAAATGGGAGAATAATAATACTTTCATACTTGCGGCAGAGGAATCCAGCAGGCAGTTCCGTAGTCAAAACATATGCCAACCGATGGCATTTGTAAGTCTGATCATGATCCTGATCCATCCTACAAATGCATTGAAATGCTGGATCTGTCTTTCCGGCGTCATCCAGAAAAACGGATCCGGCATTTATTTTTTCAAAAGGACGGATCTGGCGGATCTGGCATTGTGGTATATTTAATGCCGGATCTAATACATTCCTATAAAAAAAAATGACACCCCTGCATTCCGGCAAGTGTTCCGGATTTTTGGCCAGAGATAAAACTGTAGCATGCTGCAGTATTATCTCCGTCCTGAACAGTAAATAAGACAGAACTGAAGGCATCCTGATTAGAGTTGAGCGAACTTTAGATTTTTCGGCACCCGGACCCGAACTCGAACATTTACGTAAAAGTTTGGGTTCGGTGTTCAGCGCTTTCTTGGCGCTTTTTGAAAGGCTGCACAGCAGCCAATCAACAAGCATGATACTACTTGCCCCAAAAGGCCATCACAGCCATACCTACTATTGGCATGCTGTGATTGGCCAACTGCAGCATGTGACTCAGCCTCTATTTAAGCTGGAGTCACATGCTGCAGTTGGCCAATCACAGCATGCCAATAGTAGGTATGGCTGTGATGGCCTTTTGGGGCAAGTAGTATCATGCTTGTTGATTGGCTGCTGTGCAGCCTTTCAAAAAGCGCCAAGAAAGCGCTGAACACCGAACCCGAACTTTTACGTAAATGTTCGAGTTCGGGTCCGGGTGCCGAAAAACCTAAAGTTCGCTCAACTCTAATCAGGATGCCGCCCGTCACTCTACTCGGATTAGTGTAGGGAGAGGCTGCAGCTGCTGTGAGGGAGAGATCAGGGAGAAATCTTATGAAGAACTGCTATTTTACTCAGCGATATACAACAACTGTGTTTTGTTAGTGCAGTGCACAATTTTTTTAAGCCTTCCCTGAGCCAACTACTACTGAAATCAAACTTTTTTAGTTAAGTTTGTCAATATCAATACATAATCGGCAGCCATTTTATGCAACGGTAGTGCACCAGCACAGGATATCTGCATGTCTGCAAGTCCATAAATACAGCTTTTTGCTTACTGGGGTGAAAAAACCCTCTAATATACTGCACATCTGGGATAAGACGTGCATAAGTGACTGTCACATTTAGGACAGAAATACAACTTTTTGCTTACTGGGGTGAAAAAAAACTATTTGTTTCATATAGTGCACATCTAGGATTAGACGTGCATAGGCGAGTGTCACATTTAGGCCAGAAATACAGCTTTTTGCTTACTGGGGTGAAAAAACCCTCTGATATACTGCACATCTGGGATTAGACATGCATAAGTTTGTGTCACATTTAGGCCAGAAATGCAGCTTTTTGCTTATTTGGGTGAAAAAACCCTCTGATATACTGCACATCTGGGATTAGACATGCATAAGTGACTGTGAAATTTAGGCCACAAATACAGCTTTTTGCTTACTGGGGTGAAAAAACCCTCTGATATACTGCACATCTAGGATTAGACATGCATAAGTGAGTGTCACATTTAGGTCAGAAATACAGCTTTTTGCTTACTGGGGTGAAAAAAACCTCTGATATACTGCACATCTAGGATTAGACATGCATAAGTGAGTGTCACATTTAGGCAAGAAATACGGCTTTTTGCTTACTGGGGTGAAAAAAAACTCTGATATACTGCACATCTAGGATTAGACGTGCATAAGTGTCACCGCCACTTCTGTGAGAAGGTCTGTTAGATGTTCTTCTCTACCTGCATGAAGTTCTTTGTTTTGTTTTTCACTTTGTCATCTCCTTTCCTTCTCCCAGCTGTCACCTATTTACACTAATTGTCTCCCTTTATATTCCCTCCCATACTGCCTCACTTTGCGGTTTATACTTCTTCTTGGATTGTGTTCACTGCTGGATGCTGCTTCTGCTGATTCCTCAGATAAGTCTGTTTCCTTTATTTGTGTTTCCTTGCTGGCTTGATTCTAGGCGACCCTGACTCCATCCCTATTAAGTGCAGGGAGCCGGTGGTCGTGTCCCCTCACTATTATAGGGTTTTCAGGTGTCACATAGTATGAGGTACATGGACATGCAATCGTCTACCATAAAGACCTTTGCATGGGCATAGCAGTCAGGGAGAGCTCTAGGGGTTTTATAGGGCTCACCCATATGCTCCTTAGTTTTGGACTGCACATCTGGGATTAGACATGCATAAGTGACTGTGAAATTTAAGCCACAAATACAGCTTTTTGCTTACTGGGGTGAAAAAACACTCTGATATACTGCACATCTGGGATTAGACATGCATAAGTGACTGTCACATTTAGGCCAAAAATACAGCTTTGTGCTTACTGGGGTGAAAAAACCCTCTGATATAGTGCACATCTGGGATTAGACATGCATAAGTTACTGTGAAATTTAGGCCACAAATACCGCTGTCATAAAGCGCAATACCCTAAATCAGGGTTTTTATTGGCAGTTAATTATTTTTAACAGACTTAACCACTTTTTACTTTGCTTTGTGAATGCTAACTATTAGGCAAACATCTAATAAGGGACGCGGTAATGGTCGTGGTGGTGGTGTTGGTGGAGCCTCTGGTGCAGGGAGAGGACGTGGCCATTCTGCCACAGCTACATGTCCTACTGAACCTACTACCTCAGGTCCAAGTAGCCGCCAGAAT
This sequence comes from Bufo gargarizans, assembly GCF_014858855.1. Classification (NCBI taxonomy): domain Eukaryota; kingdom Metazoa; phylum Chordata; class Amphibia; order Anura; family Bufonidae; genus Bufo; species Bufo gargarizans. Next base: position 196,997,665 of record NC_058080.1, read on the forward strand.
CTACAGTGATATTTGGTCGGGCCTAATGCCGTTCTAATGATGGTAAGGCCTGAGCAAGTACAGGCGCTAGTCAATTGGGTGGCCAACAGTGGATCCAGCACGTTCACATTTTCTCCCACCCAGTCTTCTGCAGAAAGCGCACAGGTGGCACCTGAAACCCATGCCCATCAGTCTGTCACATCACCCCCGTGCATATCGGGGAACCTGTCTGAGCCACAAGTCATGCAGCATCCACCTAGCCCTTCCCCAGGGGTGGAAGACATAGAATGCACTGACGCACAACCACTTATGTTTCCTGATGAGGACATGGGAATACCACCTTAGCACGTCTCTGATGATGACGAAACGCAGGTGCCAACTGCTGCGTATTTCTGCAGTGTGCAGACCGAAAAGGAGGTCAGGGAGGAAGACTGGGTGGAAGACGATGCAGGGGACGATGAGGTCCTAGACCCCACATGGAATGAAGGTCGTGCCACTGACTTTCAGAGATCGGAGGAAAAGGCAGTGGTGAGACCGAGCCAACAGCGTAGCAAAAGCGGGAGCAGGGTGCAAAAGCAGAGCAGCCGTTGCCAAAACAGTGCACCTGCTACTGGCCACCGTCACCAGGGACCGAGCACACCAAAAGGCAGCTTCAAGGAGTTCCCTAGCATGGCACTTTTTTACACAATGTGCTAACGACAAGACCCGAGTGGTTTGCACGCTGTGCCATCAGAGCCTGAAGCGAGGCATTAACGTTCTGAACCTTAGCACAACCTGCATGACCAGGCATCTACATGCGAGACACGGGCTGCAGTGGAGTAAGCACCTTCAAAACCAAGAAAGGGCTCAGGCCCATTCTGCTCCCTCTTCTGCTGCTGCCTTGGCCTCTTCTGCAGTCTCGGCCTCTTCTTGGCACCTTCCACCCATCAAACAGAGGATGTGTCACCAACAACACCACCCCCGTCACCAAGCATCTCCACCATGTCACACAGAAGTGTTCAGCTCTCCATTTCACAAACCTTTTATAGAAAGCGCAAAATTTCCACCTAGCCACCCTCGATCCCTGGCGCAGAATGCCAGCATTTCTAAACTACTGGCCTTGGAAATGCTTTCATTCAGGCTGATGGAGACGGACAGCTTTAAACAGCTCATGTCGCTTGCTGTCCCACAGTACATCGTTCCCAGCCGCCACTACATCTCCAGGAGAGCCGTGCCCTCCCTGCACAACCAAGTATCAGATAAAATCAAGTGTGCACTGTGCAACGCCATCTGTGGCAAGGTCCACCTAACCACAGATATGTGGACCAGTAAGCACGGCCAGGGACGCTATATCTCCCTAACTGCACACTGGGTAAATGTAGTGGCGGCTGGACCCCAGGCGGAGAGCTGTTTGGCGCACGTCCTTCCGCCACCAAGGATTGCAGGGCATCATTCTTTGCCTCCTCTTCCTACTCGGCTTCCTCCTCCTCTTCTACCACCTCCTCATCTGGACAGACCTTCACCACCAACTTCAGCACAGCAAGGGGTAAACGTCAGCAGGCCGTTTTCACAGCCATTTTAGTGCTCAAAAGTGAGGGTCCCCATTAACTTCAATGGGGTTCGGGTTCAGGGTCAAGTTCGGGTCCCGAACCTGCCGAACCCGAACATCCAGGTGTCCGCTCAACTCTAATCCTGATGCATCCTGAACGGATTGCTCTCCATTCAGAATGCATTAGGATAAAACTGATCAGTTATTTTCTGGTATAGAGCCCCTAGGACGGAACTCTATGCTACAAAAAAAGAAAAACACTAGTGTGAAAGTACCATAAGATTACTCAATATCGAGCTAATACAGTATATAAGATACTGTTTAAAACTTAACTAACGCAGATTATATGTTCAGCTAATTGGGCCAATCAGCGGGAATGAATGGAATGCTCTTCCGAATAACTAACCCAAATGCCAGCGATCAGCTGGAAAACAAGAAAATCACTTATACAGCACAAAAAATCATTGTCTGTCAGCAACACATTACCCTGTGTATCAGGACAAAGGGTACTTTCACACTAGCGTTTTTCTTTTCAGGCACTGAGTTCCGTCATAGGGGCTCAAATCCGGAAAAGAACTGATCAGTTTTATCCTAATGCATTCTGAATGGAGAGCAATCCGTTCAGGATGCATCAGGATGTCTTCAGTTCAGTCTTTTTGACTGATCAGGCTTTTCAGAAAACCTGTAGCATGTTGTATTTTTACCTCCGGCTAAAACTTCTGAACACTTTGACTGAACGCCGGATCTGGCTTTTTTCCCATTGACTTGCATTGACGCCATGTGTTCTGTCAAACCGGATCCGGCTTTTGCATGATAAATCCCAAAAAAGTCCATAAATGGTGGATCAGTTTTTTCCAATGCATTTTTTCATTGTGATTAAAATCCTAATCAGGATTCAAATGTAATCTGTTTTCACACGTTTTTCTGGATCCGGCGGGCAGTTCTGGTGTCGGAATTGAACGCCGGATTTAAACAACACTCGTGTGAAAGTAGCAGGCTACATTCACACTAGCGTTTTGGCTGGCTGTTTGTGAGATCCGTCAGGGCTGTCAAAAGTGGTCCAAAACGGATCAGTTTCGCACCGAATCTGAATTTCCTCACGGTTCGTGGTAACGAATCACATTTTTTCCTAAAATGGCTGCTGCACGTGTTAGGACATGAAGCAAAAAACTCTGGGAAGGCGGGATCACCCATAAGGCCATGCATGCAGCCAATCAGCAGCCAGCCTTCCTGTGATGTCACAGCCCTATAAATAACCTCAGCCTACTTGGATTCTGCCATTTTCCAGTGTACTTATTGCAGGGAGAGACGTCAGCAGGCGCTAGGAACAGTGCTAGAAAAAACTTCATTGTGCTAAAAAAAGGTGCAGGGAAAGATTACTCAAGGTGTAGTGAAAGGATAGGAAGGAATCATTCCACATAATTTATGTTGAACAGGGTTCAGTAGGGGAGGTTACAGCCTGGGTAATAGAAACAAACCTACTACATATTGCTGCACTGACTGGGCACCAAAATTGCCATTATACAGCTCTGTAATTACAGCAAAGCATTCTTGTTATTGAGGTGTTACAGCCATTAACAGGGTTTATTACAAGGAAATATTTCTATGTCTTATTTGCCTTAGTTCTAAAGCATTTTTTGGCTTGCATTAGTGGGGGAAAAAGGGCTTATTAGCTGTTGTGTGGTGAAGTGCTAAAATTACGGCACTTTCTGTTGTGTATTAGAGGCAAAAGTAAAATATATTTGCCATTCAGCTGTGCAGTTTTATGTTCTAAAGCCTTTTTTGTCATGTATTAGTGGAAAAAAGAAAAATATATTTGCCATTCAGCGGTGCAGTTATATGTTCTAAAGCCATTTTTGTTGTGTATTAGTGGAAAAAAGAAAAAATATATTTGTCGTTCAGCGGTGCAGTTATATATTCTAAAGCCATCTGGCGTGTACAGGGAGTGCAGAATTATTAGGCAAATGAGTATTTTGACCACATCATCCTCTTTATGCATGTTGTCTTACTCCAAGCTGTATAGGCTCGAAAGCCTACTACCAATTAAGCATATTAGGTGATGTGCGTCTCTGTAATGAGAAGGGGTGTGGTCTAATGACATCAACACCCTATATCAGGTGTGCATAATTATTAGGCAACTTCCTTTCCTTTGGCAAAATGAGTCAAAAGAAGGACTTGACAGGCTCTGAAAAGTCAAAAATAGTGAGATATCTTGCACAGGGATGCAGCACTCTTAAAATTGCAAAGCTTCTGAAGCGTGATCATCGAACAATCAAGCGTTTCATTCAAAATAGTCAACAGGGTCGCAAGAAGTGTGTGGAAAAACCAAGGCGCAAAATAACTGCCCATGAACTGAGAAAAGTCAAGCGTGCAGCTGCCAAGATGCCACTTGCCACCAGTTTGGCCATATTTCAGAGCTGCAACATCACTGGAGTGCCCAAAAGCACAAGGTGTGCAATACTCAGAGACATGGCCAAGGTAAGAAAGGCTGAAAGACGACTACCACTGAACAAGACACACAAGCTGAAACGTCAAGACTGGGCCAAGAAATATCTCAAGACTGATTTTTCTAAGGTTTTATGGACTGATGAAATGAGAGTGAGTCTTGATGGGCCAGATGGGTGGGCCCGTGGCTGGATTGGTAAAGGGCAGAGAGCTCCAGTCCGACGCCAGCAAGGTGGAGGTGGAGTACTGGTTTGGGCTGGTATCATCAAAGATGAGCTTGTGGGGCCTTTTCGGGTTGAGGATGGAGTCAAGCTCCACTTCAGTCCTACTGCCAGTTTCTGGAAGACACCTTCTTCAAGCAGTGGTACAGGAAGAAGTCTGTATCCTTCAAGAAAAACATGATTTTCATGCAGGACAATGCTCCATCACACGCGTCCAAGTACTCCACAGCGTGGCTGGCAAGAAAGGGTATAAAAGAAGAAAATCTAATGACATGGCCTCCTTGTTCACCTGATCTGAACCCCATTGAGAACCTGTGGTCCATCATCAAATGTGAGATTTACAAGGAGGGAAAACAGTACACCTCTCTGAACAGTGTCTGGGAGGCTGTGGTTGCTGCTGCACGCAATGTTGATGGTGAACAGATCAAAACACTGACAGAATCCATGGATGGCAGGCTTTTGAGTGTCCTTGCAAAGAAAGGTGGCTATATTGGTCACTGATTTGTTTTTGTTTTGTTTTTGAATGTCAGAAATGTATATTTGTGAATGTTGAGATGTTATATTGGTTTCACTGGTAAAAATAAATAATTGAAATGGGTATATATTTGTTTTTTGTTAACTTGCCTAATAATTATGCACAGTAATAGTCACCTGCACACACAGATATCCCCCTAAAATAGCTAAAACTAAAAACAAACTAAAAACTACTTCCAAAAATATTCAGCTTTGATATTAATGAGTTTTTTGGGTTCATTGAGAACATGGTTGTTGTTCAATAATAAAATTAATCCTCAAAAATACAACTTGCCTAATAATTCTGCACACCCTGTATAAGAGGAAAAAAATAAGGGCCTATTTGCCATTCAGCGATGCAGTTATATGTTCTAAAGCCCTTTTTGCTGTGTAATAGTGGCAAAATTAAAATATATTTGAACATTCAGCGGTGCAGTTATATGTTCTAAAGCTCTATTTGTCGTGTATTAGTGGCAAAGTATAATATATTTGCCTTTCAGTAGTGCAGTTATATGTTCTAAATCCTTTAGTGGCATGTATAAGTGGAAATAAATAAGGGTCTATTTGCCATTCAGCTGTGCAGTTATATGTTCTAAAGCCCTTTTTTGCGTGTATTACATGGCAAAAGAAAAAAAATAGCTGTTAAGCGTTGCAGTTCTGTTCTAAAGCCCTTTTTTGTGTGTATTAGTGTGAGTAAAAAAGCTTATTAGCCGTTGTGTGGTGAAGTGATAAAATTACAGACTTTTTTGGGGTGTTTTAATTTCCTTTTTATTTATTTATTTGATCTAACAGTATTTTAGACAGAGAAGTGCCAGGCCCTGCACAGGGGAGTGGCAGAGGCCTAAATGTTTCTGGCGCAGGCAGAGGTCGCAACAAAGTAAGGGGCCGTGGCAGCAGTGGTCACTTCGAGAGGCCTGAGTCCAAGTGTCAGCTAGCGGTCGTGTCTTGACCAGCAACCCAGCGGTTCTTGAATGGTTGACTCGATCTTTGACTTTGTCGCAAGTGACATTAGACACCCCCAGCCAAGAGTCAGTGGCTTCGTCAGAAATAACCCTTAGTTGGCATGGCAAGGGAGTAGGCCCTGTCCCCTCACCTGTCCTCAACCTGCCTCTGTCCTTTTCTGTTCCCCCAGAGAAGTATTGTATGCTGTGGGCTCAGCTCCACTATACAGTGAGGGTGAGCTACTAAAAGAGAGTCAGCAGCTACTAGCAAGCCAAGATGTGGATGAGACACCTGCCACTTCCTACAGTGGCGTGGGAGCTGGTGTTGAGGAGGACATCAGTGATGTCCAGACAGTACTCAATGATGAAGATGTACCTGATCGCACTTGGGAGCCGGGTGACAAAGGGGGTTCATCATCATCAGGAGAAGAGGGTGGCAGTTTGCTCATGTGGCAGCAGCGGAGCCAGCAAGTTGTTAGTGTGGCCAGGAGTCAGCAGAATGACAGCAGTGGGAGGTCAGGAGCCAAATGTGCCCGCGGTAGACCACCCGCTTCGCAAGAGCCTATCTGCCCGGGAAGTAGCGGTGCACGGGTTCATGGAAGCAGTCAGTCAGTGAATAGTGTTGGGGGTAAAATCACCTACTCGTGGTGTGGCAGTTTTTTGTTAAGCCATCAGAGGAGGTGAACATGGCCATATGTAGAATATGTGGGCAGAAGGTGAAGCTTGGCCAGGGTGTCAATGTTGGCACCACAGCCTTGCTTCAACATATGCAGCGTCACCATAAAGTGGCCTGGGAGAACCATGGCTCTGATGTGGTGGTTCAGCCGGCCGCAACAACCTCTCCATCACCCAGTAGCACACCGCACCCGATTTCAGACAGTCAAGGTTACACCACCTCAGCCGAAAGGGAACTGTCTGTCCTTCCCATCATCTGCTGGTCCCGATGCTCCTGCACCTTCTCCTACTCCTCGTCAGTCATTCCGTCAGCAATCGTTCACCGAAGCCATTGCCAAGAGAAAACAGTATGCGTAGACTCATCCAACGGCGCAGAAGCTGAATGTGTTCCTGTCCAAGTTGCTGGTGCTGCAGTCCCTTTCGTTCTAAGTGGTGAACTCTGCACCTTTCAGAGAACTGATGGCTTGTGCCGAGCCAAGGTGGAGAGTCCCAAGCTGTCATTTCTTTGCCAAAATGGCAGTACCAGCCCAGCACACACATGTAGAACAGAAGATGGGCCAGTCCTTGAGCCTGTCGGTGTCTGCCAAAGTGCAGGGCAGCGCAGATGTGTGTAACTATAACTACTGTCAGGGACAATACATGTCCTTACGGCCCACTGGGTAAATGAGGTTCCTGCACAGCCACACCAGCAACTTGGCCAGGTGATTGGCCATTTTCTCCTCCACGTTCTCACGCCATTGGTCCAGCGACAATGTCCGCCTCTGCCTCCTCATCCTCCATCGTGTCCTCAGCCTTCACTGCAGGGACAATTCACAGTGCCCCTCTAGCATACCACATGTGCAGGGCACGGTGGTGTAAAGCTGTTCTGCACCTCGTTTGCCCGGGTGAACGGAGTCACACATCGGAGGAACTGTGTCCTTCATTAAGAAATCGAATCCTGGCTTTCTCCGTGACAACTGAAAATTGGAACCATGGTGACAGACAATGGGAAGAACATGGTGTCGGCGCTGCATCAAGGAGGGCTGAGCCTTGCGCCCTGCCTGGCACATGTGTTCAATCCCAAAAATGGCCAGTAAACTTTGCATGCACTTCAGCCACTCGGACACAGCAAAGCACACCCTCCTTGAACTGCAGTGGCAGAACGGCGTCCCCCAACATAGGTTGATATGTGACGTTTCCACCCATTGGAATTCTACCCGTCATATGTTCGACCAACTATACTGAACAGAGCAGGGCCATAAACGATTTCTTGATGATCCAAGCAGACAGGAGTACTCTCCTGTGTAACTTCGATGTCAGCCAGTGGCAGCTCATGCGTGACACCTGCCGTTTGAGGAGGCCACATTATTTGTCAGTCGCCAGGGCTACGGGATGAACAATTTCATTCCACTGTTTCAGGTCCTGGAACGGATGCTGGTAAATCTGGCTGGTCAGGGGACTGGAGAAATGGCGCCTATATCTCAAGGCCACATGAACCCTGTGGGGGCTGAACTGTAGAAGGACATTGGAGCACAAGCAATGTTTAGCAAAATAGGTGGTTTTTCTACACAGGTGACAGGAGAGGAAGAGTAGGAACATCCAGAGATGCTTCCATTCGATGAAGAAGACAAGGCGGAGGACCCAGACACACTGTGGCAGTATGCAGTAGAAATGGAAGCAGGGAGTCCCTCCGAGTCACTTGCACAAATGGCCTGATGTATGCTCACTTGCATGCGTAGTGACAGCGAAATTGTCATCATTCAGCAGAGGGATGACTTCTGGCTCTCCACCTTGTTGGACCCTCACTACCAGTCCAAAATGGGGGCCTTTTTTACACCCACTGAGATGGAGGACAAACTGAACTACTATAGAGACATCCTATGTAGTCAGTTGTCTGCTACCTATCTGAGCCATCGTCCATCCTCTTACAGGTCTGACTGGGGGGCCCTCTGTGCTCACGTTCCACTGCCATGGCTGCTGGGGAGGGGTGTGGTGGCAAGAGCAGTACCAGCTCTATCAGCAGAAGCCTGTGTCTAGAGTCGCTGATGAGCAGCTTTCTTCACCCGCCTCATGAAGAAACAATTCACCAGCAGCAGCATATAGACCTGGAGCAGAACCTGAACCAGCAGGTGGTGGCATACTTGGACAGTACCCTGCCACAGCACATTGAAGATTCTATGGACTACTGGGCATCCAAAATGGATTTGTGGCCACAACTGGCCGAGTTTACTCTGGAAAAGCTGTCCTGCCCGGCCAGTAGTGTGGTATCAGAGCGGGTGTTTAGTGTGCCGGGGGCCATAGTAACCCCAAGATTAACTCGCCTGTCCACCCAAAATGTGGAGAGACTGACCTTTGTCAAGATGAATCAGGCGTGGATCAGCCAGGATTTCCACCCACCAATGCTTGATGCATCAGACTAGATCATTCATGGTGCCACACCAACACTTTGACAAAAGAGACTGGTTTCTTCTGGCTACCTGCCTCAGCTACTATTCTGATGCTGCCACCCGCCTGATGCCAAGTGCTTCTTCTTTTACCCACCATCGTCAGCGGGTACTGTTATTGCCATCCACCTCCCCACTCTGTCACCTGGTCACTCTGTGGTATCCTGATGCTGCTGTGACCTCCATACTGTGTCACCTTTCCACTCTGTGGTCTCTTGATGCTGCTGCCACCTCCACACTATGTCACCTTGCCACTCTGTGGCCTCCTGATGCTGCTGCCACCTCAACACTATGTCACCTTGCCACTCTGTGGCCTCTTCATGCTTCTGTCACCTCCACACTTGGTCACAATTGGCTTATTATTTGGTAGCCAAAAGCAGGAGTTGGTACAAAACACAGAAGAAATATTCCATTCACAATCTTCTCTGTTTTGGATCCACTTCTGTTTTTTTTCCCCATCAGCAATACTGATGGATTACTGACCAAATGCTGAGTGAAGGCAGATACTCCACAGACAGGATCCGCTTTTTGGGGGTTATTGATCTGATGGATCAGAGGAAGGGCAAAATAATCAGTGACGTCAACACAAACTTCCTGCTGACACCCTCTCCACTCTGTCCGGGGGCTCTACTTGTATAAACGTTTAATAGAACGGGTTCTGTAGACATCTATGTAGAATCAGCTGATGACGGTGTAAAAGGAGTGCACTTCATCTTGGAGCTAAGATCGACTTTTAAGGCTGATTTCATACTTGAGTTATTTGGTCAGTTTTGGCCCCATAACTGCCCAAATAAGTGAATTGTGCAGTGATTCTAAGAGCGAGACCTGTAATCTGCATGTCATACTGACTCACAGTATTATTTCACTACCAGAGCAGACTTCCTATGCGTGTTACTGCAAGGCAACGTGTTCTACACCACTATAAAGGCTCTCTGCAGGCAGGAAATAGCAGTTTTTTAACGTGATTCGCCAATTTGGGGGGGGGGGGGGGGGATTGAAGCAAATTTTTTCAGAGAATTTGGAAAAAGGCCAAATTGCATTTTTTTTAAATTTGGTCATCTCTAGCTGTGAAAGTGGAACCTCAGGCTGCTGAAAGGATTGGAATACACCACTGGAATGATAGCTATGCTTTGATTTATGTAACCATAGAAGGCAAAAATGGATGTCATGAGTATATAACATTTGTTATATGCCTGACATGTTAGATGTATGATAATTTATTATACAGGTGCTTTTTACGCATCATTACATTACTTCTACAAGATGTTACATGAAACTTCACTTTTCTTTAAATGAGTTATACCACAAAAAGTATTTATTACCTATCCACAGACAGTAAATATCAGATTGCTGGGGGTCTGACTAGTGGGACCCCTACGTGGGATCCCAGTATCCCCTCAATTGTAACATAACATAAGCTAAGAAAAGAAGTCTGTCTACCCAGTTCAGCCTGTTATCCTGTTGATCCAAAGGAAGGCAAAAAACAAAGAAACTGTGAGGTGGAAGGCAATTTTACAAATTTTAGGGGAAAAAAAAATTCCCGATTACAGTCAGGCAATCAGATTAACTCCCTGGATCAATGAACCTTCTCAAGGTTTCTAGTAACAGTAACCTGTAATGGATCAATAGTGGGCATGTTTGTCCATTACTCCATTCACATGTACGGGACTGACAGAGAGCAGTCTACAGCAGTCCTATAGAAGTGACCGACATGCATACTTCAAGTCCTTCACATCTATGGGACTAACATAAAGCAGTCTACAGCAGTCCTACAGAAGTGACCGACACGAACACTTCCACTCAATTCACAACTATGGGACTGACAGAGAGCAGTCCAATAGAAGTGACCTAGTTTAGTGCTCTCATTAAGAGAAACAAAATAAGAGTATTACAGGTTCGACATGCACACTTCAACTAATTCACATCTATGGGACTGACAGAGAGCCGTCTACAGCAGTCCTATAGAAGTGACCGACATGCATACGTCAAGTCCTTCACATCTATGGGACTGACAGAGAGCAGTCCAATAGAAGTGACCGACACGCACACTTCAACTCAATCACATCTATGGGACTGACAGACAGCAGTCTACAGCATTCCTATAGAAGTGACCGACATGCACACTTCCACTCCATTCACATCTATGGGACTGACAGAGAGCCGTCTACAGCAGTCCTATAGAAGAGACCGTCACGCACATTTCCACTCCATTTACATCTATGGGACTGACAGAGAGCCATCTACAGCAGTCCTATAGAAGAGACCGTCATGCACACTTCCACTCCGATCACATCTATGGGACTGACAGAGAGCAGTCCACAGCAGTCCTATAGAAGAGACCGACACACACACTTCCACTCCATTCACATCTATGGGACTAACAGAGAGCCGTCTACAGAAATACTATAGAAGAGACCGACACGCACACTTCCACTCTATTCACATCTATGGGACTGACAGAGAGCAGTCCACAGCAGTCCTATAGAAGAGACCGACATGCACACTTCCACTCCATTCACATCTATGGGACTAACAGAGAGCCGTCTACAGCAGTACTATAGAAGAGACCGACACGCACACTTCCACTCTATTCACATCTATGGGACTGACAGAGAGCAGTCCACAGCAGTCCTATAGAAGAGACCAGCATGCACACTTCCACTCCATTCACATCTATGGGATTGACAGAGAGCCATCTACAGCAGTCCTATAGAAGAGACCGACATGCACACTTCCACTCCATTCACATCTATGGGACTGACAGAGAGCCGCCTACAGCAGTCCTATAGAAGAGACCGTTACGCACACTTCCATTCCATTCACATCTATGGGACTGACAGAGAGCCGTCTACAGCAGTACTATAGAAGAGACTGACACGCACACTTCCACTCCATTCACATCTATGGGACTAACAGAGAGCCGTCTACAGCAGTACTATAGAAGAGACCGACACACACACTTCCACTCTATTCACATCTATGGGACTGACAGAGAGCAGTCCACAGCAGTCCTATAGAAGAGACCAGCATGCACACTTCCACTCCATTCACATCTATGGGATTGACAGAGAGCCATCTACAGCAGTCCTATAGAAGAGACCGACATGCACACTTCCACTCCATTCACATCTATGGGACTGACAGAGAGCCGTCTACAGCAGTCCTATAGAAGAGACCGTCACGCACACTTCCACTCTATTCACATCTATGGGACTGACAGAGAGCCATCTACAGCAGTCCTATAGAAGAGACCGTCACGCACACTTCCACTCTATTCACATCTATGGGACTGACAGAGAGCCGTCTACAGCAGTCCTATAGAAGAGACCGACATGCACATTTCCACTCCATTCACATCTATGGGACTGACAGAGAGCCGTCTACAGCAGTCCTATAGAAGAGACCGTCACGCACACTTCCACTCTATTCACATCTATGGGACTGACAGAGAGCCGTCTACAGCAGTCCTATAGAAGAGACCAGCATGCACAGTTCCACTCCATTCACATCTATGGGACTGACAGAGAGCAGTCCACAGCAGTCCTATAGAAGAGACCGACATGCACATTTCCACTCCATTCACATCTATGGGACTGACAGAGAGCCATCTACAGCAGTCCTATAGAAGAGACCGTCACGCACACTTCCACTCTATTCACATCTATGGGACTGACAGAGAGCCGTCTACACCAGTCCTATAGAAGAGACCGTCACGCACACTTCAACTCTATTCACATCTATGGGACTGACAGAGAGCAGTCCACAGCAGTCCTATAGAAGAGACCGTCACGCACACTTCCACTCTATTCACATCTATGGGACTGACAGAGAGCCATCTACAGCAGTCCTATAGAAGAGACCAGCACGCACATTTCCACTCCATTCACATCTATGGGACTGACAGAGAGCCGTCTACACCAGTCCTATAGAAGAGACCAGCACGCACACTTCCACTCTATTCACATCTATGGGACTGACAGAGAGCCGTCTACAGCAGTCCTATAGAAGAGACCGTCACGCACACTTCCACTCTATTCACATCTATGGGACTGACAGAGAGCCGTCTACAGCAGTCCTATAGAAGAGACCGACATGCACATTTCCACTCATTTCACATCTATGGGACTGACAGAGAGCCGTCTACAGCAGTCCTATAGAAGAGACCGTCACGCACACTTCCACTCTATTCACATCTATGGGACTGACAGAGAGCCGTCTACAGCAGTCCTATAGAAGGACCAGCATGCACACTTTCCACTCCATTCAATCTATGGGACTGGACAGAGAGCAGTCCACAGCAGTCCTATAGAAGAGACCGACATGCACATTTCCACTCCATTCACATCTATGGGACTGACAGAGAGCGTCTACAGCAGTCCTATAGACTGACAGAGAGCCGTCTACACCAGTCCTATAGAAGAGACCGTCACGCACACTTCCACTCTATTCACATCTATGGGACTGACAGAGAGCAGTCCACAGCAGTCCTATAGAAGAGACCGTCACGCACACTTCCACTCTATTCACATCTATGGGACTGACAGAGAGCCATCTACAGCAGTCCTATAGAAGAGACCAGCACGCACATTTCCACTCCATTCACATCTATGGGACTGACAGAGAGCCGTCTACACCAGTCCTATAGAAGAGACCATCACGCACACTTCCACTCTATTCACATCTATGGGACTGACAGAGAGCCGTCTACAGCAGTCCTATAGAAGAGACCGTCACGCACACTTCCACTCTATTCACATCTATGGGACTGACAGAGAGCCGTCTACACCAGTCCTATAGAAGAGACCAGCACGCACATTTCCACTCCATTTAGAGAGGGGACATGAAGACTGGCCGACCTTTCAGACAGTTCTACATCCTGTTCTGTGCTACGCACGGTGCACTTAACAGGTGTTGATGACATGCGCATCAGATATAAAAGGGTTTATAGAGCCAGGCCTTATATTTTTTGCTAAGTTTAGATCGACAAGCTATTGTAATATAATTGCAAAACAGATGCAACTTATTTTTTTAGCACCTACATTTCCTGTTCTTTTTCCATTCTTGGCAAAATCCATTTAACAAGTTTGTTAGTTTTCTTTTTTTAAAACATCGGTGGACATGAAAATAATGAAATATATAAACTTTAATTTGATGACAGCACTATCAATACCGGATACATAACAGAGAACGCTTTGTGTCTGGAATTAGGTCAATGTCTGTGCTTCTTTGCCTTTTGTGTATTTAAAAAAAAAAACTGTGGTTGGAGACTAAGGATCAAATAATAATTCATTAGCAATAGCACAAAAATAAAATGTGCAGATAGGATATTAATGATATCATTACATCACACATATAATTACAGCTGGATTTTCTTTTTGCCTTAATGCTGAGCTCCACACAATGCTATCGGCTAGTCCGCGCATTTCACGTTATTAGTTTCATTATCTGATACAAAGCCAGTTTATATAAATAAGGATAATGAATATGTCCTGTCTTTTGTGTTATCCAGTCTGCCTGGGACTGTTTTATAATGAGCACATAGAGATATATGTTAATAAACACTAAGATGAATGAGCTGAAACAAGCCAATGGAGTCTGCCAGCTTGCCATTATACTTCTCACACAGAAAAGAAGTGACTGCCAATTAGTTAACCTATAAAGAGGATTAATAGCACCTCAAGGAGAAACGCTTGTGTTGAAGGTCTTTTTGGCAAGGGATGGGTTAATTGCTTCCCCAGGATTAATAAGGCAGACAGCTTGAGAATCATAAGGAATGAATTACAAATGATTTTGGAGCATCTGAATGCATGATGCAACTCTCGCCGGAGCTTCTACAATGGTTTAAAGAAAAAAAAAACACTCCATATAAGGACTATCTGTGATCTGGACCACTGGGCTAAAAGGATTCAGCTAAATGACCGCGAGGCCATGCAATGGTTGAGACACTATGGTTGTCAGTCTATGGTCAAGAAACACACTGCTCTACGAGCAGCAGCGGGCTCCAATGAACTCATTAGGACCGCACTGTGTAGTCGGTCTGCTATGTAAATGGTCATGCAGCACCCACTGACCCGCCATTAGCAATGCAGACCGACTAAGTGGTGTGCTCCTATGTATTTAATTAAAACCAGAGCATGGAACTTGACCAATGTGTGGCTGTATCGCAACCATGGCATGGGGGGGGAGGGGAATTTATCATTATGGGCCCTATTCTTTTCAATATATTAATAATGTTGCATAATAATAATAATCTTGCAGAGGGGCTGTGCAGTGAAATATAAATTTCTGCTGATGATACCAAACTCTGTAAAGTAATAACTGGAATAGGAGGACTAAACTACCCAGAGAGATTTTTAAAAATTAGCATTATTCACTTTAGAAAAAAGACGACTGAGGGGAGATCTAATTACTATGTATAAATATATCAGGGGTCAGTACAGAGATCTATCCCATCAGCTATTTATCCCCAGAACTGTGACTGTGACGAGGGGACATCCTCTGTGTCTGGAGGAAAGAAGGTTTGTACACAAACATAGAAGAGGATTCTTTACGGTAAGAGCAGTGAGACTATGGAACTCTCTGCCTGAGGAGGTGGTGATGGTGAGTACAATAAAGGAATTCAAGAGGGGCCTGGATGTATTTCTGGAGTGTAATAATATTACAGGCTATAGCTACTAGAGAGGGGTCGTTGCTCCATGGAGTTATTCTGATTGCCTGATTGGAGTTGAGGAGGAATTTCCCACCCTAAAACAAATAAAATTGACTTCTACCTTATAAGGTCTTTTTACCTTCCCCTCAATCATCTTTGCAGGATAACAGGCCTAACTGGATGGACAAATGTCTTTTTTTAGCCTTACAACGTATATTACTATGAAAGTTTGAAGTATGTTTTGCTTTGAGTCCACATTGTTGTACAATTTATCAAATGCCCACACTTTGGGCATAAATTTGGCCCATCCTTAAGCAAAACACTTTTGACTAGAGGATTACTCCAGATGTTGTATTCTCCTTCCATACTGGAGTAAGACTGCATCCTTTTGAAGCTATTTGAAAGTTGCAGTTGATAAAACTAGTGGCCATCTAATTAACATAGTTAACGATGCCCACTTTTCCACTCAATTTTAAATGCAGAGACGGTGTAACAATCACAAACAGTTACAAATGTTTGCACAACAATTGTGTGTGCCAGTGTTTGAAACTTTTTTCCTCTGACCCATAGTGAATGATAACATCCGCATAAATATGAACTAAAGAGGAATCATTCTAGTTCTCACCGCAGTTTTGCGTTCTGGTGAGGGGTACTGTTTTCTTTTCTCTTATAGGTCAAATTTGGCTTTAAAATAAAATGAGAACAATAATGTTTCAGAGTGCCCATTTTGAAGAAAATTCAGACAGATAATGCCTTTTGAAAACTGGAAGTGAATAGTGCCAATTAACCGTTTTGGGTTTCGGCTAACCCAAAGGATGTTAAAGGAATTTCCAAGCTTTTTATATCTTCAGAATAGGTCTTCAATATCAGATCATTGGGGGTCTAACACCCTACACCCCTGCCAATAAGCTGTATGAAATGGACGCCCACTGCTATGTCTATGGCGAGCAGGAAGAGATAAGGGAGACGTCCTTCCCTTCATACAGCTGATCGGTGGGGGTGTCCGGGTGTCGGACCTCTACCCATCTGATATTGATAACCTATCCTGAAGATAGGTCATCAATATTAAAAGCCTGGAAGAAACGCTTTAATGCGCCAAAACCGCAGGTAAACTGTAAAAGCAGTCTGAACATTGACTAAGGTTTAAATGCAGGTTACTAGATCTAGACTGCACACTGGTAGTGTAGATGAATGGAGATACAGGATAACCTGGCAGCCTGGGTGGTAGTGAAAAGACGGGCAGGGCAGGCAGGCTGAGTACTCAACAGGAACCCAGACAAGACAGATGGACAGGGTTAACTTGAACACAAACATAACTGAAAATGAAACTGGAAGTTGCAATAACACAGTGGCAGGGCAGGTACAGGGCTGGAGCACAGACAGGAACACATGAAGGATAAACACCGGCAAAACACTGGCAAGAGAATCTCAGAAGCACTAGACTTCAACACCTTGGCTGGTCACCAAGAACCTTAAAATGTAGACATCCTCCATTTATCTATCTCACCCCTTAGTAAATATATCTAGCTGAACTGTGAGTGGGACAAAACACATTAGTCATCTCTAAAGCAGTGCAGCTTCTGCTTCTTGCAGTTGGTTTATTCTTTCAGGGTCCTCCTTCATTTGGACTCCTGAACACAATAATTGTATAAATGACAGGTGAAATAGATATAATTGGGTTTGGTATCAGGACTTAAAAGGTAGATAGACAGAGAGTAAGGAATGGGTGCCTCATATTAGCAGTGACTGAGCAATGGTGTCCAGGTTAAATGGGTTATTGTCAACCATTTAAATGAATCAAAGAACAAAAACAAAGCATAGTCCATCAGGTTCAACAAAAAAGTACATTTCTCTCTGAAGGCAATCACTTGACTGCTAGAGCCAATCACTTGTACTGCTGGCATCACCACTGTGTGATGGGAGTTACAATGCCAGTAGTGTCATACGTGACGACTAAAAACCTGAAAGCACTGGTTGACTGTAATGATAATGTGCCAGACACTTATAAATAGGGACTGAGGCTGGTGGAGTGAGGGGGGGGGGGGGGGGGGGGGAGCAACGACGACGACACTACAGTGTCTAAATTGGATTGATTTATGATTTGATGTATTATTTTGTTATTTTCTAACATCTCTGATGCTATTATTTTTCAAAAGTTGTATACCCCTTTAAAAAGTCTTTATTTTCCGTAATATATATAATTCGTAGATTCTGAGCTCCAGCAGCATAGATACCTGAGCTGTACTCTCCTGCAACTGATGGAAAAGCTCCAGCGTTTTATATCACTATTTCAGGTTAAATCTATTCTCTACCACGAAGCACGAGAAAATCCGGCTTCTTGGTGAATCAAATTTATCCTGAAATTCATATCTTTGCTCAACCAATACATGTTTTGCAGCACTGACTTCCTGCAGGATGTAGATGCGAAGAACAGGATCTAAGGGGGAGATTTATCAAACTGGTGTAAAGTAGAACTGGCTTAGTTGCCCATAGCAACCAATCAGATTCCACCTTTCATTACTCACAGCTCCTTAGGAAAATGAAAGGTGGAATCTGATTGGTTGGAATGGGCAACTAAGCTAATTCTACTTTAGACCAGTTTGATAAATCTCCCCCTAAATGTCTAGGAGACAGAACACAGGCCTGTCTGCTGCTGGAGCTTTTCAGTCAGTTATAGGTGTGGGTGTGAAGCTCAGAAGGGAACGTTGCTAATCAACTTAGTTAAAACTTATGGTAAACTTTTTCACTTATAACTGTAGGAGCAATAACCTGTGAGGCAATAACCTATATCCAATTTGCAATTAATTTCTGCAGCTCTTTACTCCACCTCCCATTGTACTCCTCTGGTGGTAACCATTTATTATATTATTACTAATTGTTTTCGAATGAAATGCTTGACACCCGAGCTTCATATCAACATTAACTTCAATAATACCATGAAGATGTTGACCATGCAGTAGATGATAGAGTTTCTGTCGTGGTGTACATCCAGCTTCATGCCTACAAACTGTCAACAAACTTAATTAATTCATATTGAAAAATATAATTGATAATTACTATGGTTCATAATGTTATTAAGTAAAGTAAGGCACAAAATAATACATAAATTAACTATGAGCGCAAGCAATCCACAATCTCTAGCAAGCCGCAGCAGCTCATAGACTTTGCTATGGTAATTTCACTGTTTATGCTAATGTGACATAAAAGAGGGTCAAAAAGGTTTAATACATTTTGCTTACCAGTAAAACAAATACATTCAAAATAACTTTTTTTTTTTGTCTTAGACACTGGCTAAGACAGCACACTCATGAAAACCATTGTCATGACGAAGATTCTTTTGTTTTAGGTGGGACTGCGCCATTAATCCATAGTGACTGAACCTATTTTTTGCAGATTGTGTAAGCCTGATAACAAACACATGAAAGATAAATTCAGACTGAACAAAGTTCCAACTACGCATGAAGTAAAAATGCTAATTTGACAGTTTGGTGGATTTGCTTATCATAAGGTGAATTAATTGCCTGCTAGGCATAAAGGGTACGTCTTTAAAAGATTCTAGAGTAGACAGAATCTTACTGTTAAATCAAAAGTTCTTCTTGAGGACTCAGGATTCCTTACAGGTACATGATTAAAGCCTGCACCGAGATCTAAGTTCCACACAAAATTTATACAGGTGAAGTTTGAAATCCAAATATAAATGCTCTCTGACATATTTTTGCACTTGTTAGAAGTGCTGAACAGCAATGAAGTTGCATAGTCTCCGGGAATTGGTCTGTATCTGTACATGAAAGATTTTGAAACATTTGGAAGCTGCTAGGCACCTGGACTGTCTGCATAGGTTTTTATAAAATTGCTTTCATTATTTCAATAGTAGCTGGTTAACGTTGACCATTAATGTTTTTTATCAATATTTGGTAAGGAAAATGTGGATTTGGCAATGCAATATATCTTAGAGCAGAAGTCAATCAATTTCTAGCTAAACCTTCGTACTCTTTAAATAAAAACAGACTGATGTCATCAGTATATAAAATTTAGAGAGTACATAGAAAAGAAAGATAAGTAAAACCAGCCCATGTAATACTGAAATTTAAATAATTTCTGGAACATGAAACAAAATCTCATTTTATACAGATACAACAGCCATGCAAGGTTTGTTGAGACTATGAGAGTGATAATCAATCCAGGAATGAAAAACTTCCATACTCTGACAGCGTTGATCTGAGATCCCTTGGGCCTACCAACCTATGAGGAAAAAAAACCTCATGCTGTCATAAAAACCCAATTAAATCAAATTAGATCCCAATAATAAATCAGACAACTCAAAATAATAAATAATAATACTTTTATTAAATACTAATATATATTGGAAATATAAAGGCCACAATCTTGTTAAATTAATCAAACTTTATCATTGTAATTTTCCAACCAATTATAAACCATCACTTATCATATAATTAATGAAAAACAAATAGTCTGCTTCCACAAGCGACTATTATCCCCATACAAACACCATGACACACATTTATTTTTATTTTTTATTTTTTTAAGGGGTAGGGGGGATAGGGAGTTTTTTGATGTCTTTAACCGCAACTGCACAAGCATAAACTGCTACTTTTCTTTTATAGGCACCTCGAGCAGGACTGTTAGAGTGATCTCCAATCAAAATCTTCTTCACCTGCATGAGGACACTACAGACTGCACCAACAAGCATCTGTTACCCAGGTAAGTAAAATGACTTTTTCATATATTGCGCATACAAGATTTGGGTTCATGACACCATGTCCCCCCTTCTTGCATCCGCAACAAGGTTTGATCATTCTTTACATACAGTAGATTGCACTTTGCCAAGTGCCTAACCCATTAAAGGAGTGTCATGGATTTTATAAATAATGGCTAATCCACAAAATAGGACGGAATTTGGCCAAACTACACAACTCTGTGTACTACACAGCTGACCTGCAGATGTATGGGGTGTCAGACCCCAAGTGATCAAATAGTGATGGCCAATCCATCACTTGTAAAATCCTGGACAACCTGTTTAAAGGAATTATGTCTTGAAATATTGTCATATTAACAGTCCCATAAGGCTATGAATGACTATTTAACGTAATTTACAGTGTTTCTAGCATAAAAATATATTTCTTATAATTTTTTTTTTATTTGTCTCCCTTGATGCTTCTATTATTCTCTGCTCCTTGGAGATACCGGTGTAATCCCTTATTGTTCCACTGCAGGAGTCTTTTCAGCTTCTGTTTTTGCCATGCTACTGAAGAAGATCTGGAACTTTCCTAACAAGCAGGGCAAAAATCTGTTCAGAGGATCACCATGCAGATACCTGACTCAGTAGAGAATGGCTGTTCAGGTGTGGCCACCGTTCTCTGCTCATTAGGTGGACAGGCTTGCTGCTATACGCTTTGAATACCATCTGGCACAGTAATACGTACCATAAGTTAATATAATTCTTCACTATATTTGTAACAATGGTCATACAAGCCTGGACTAAAAGAGACCACAAGCCTAAGGGACTGTGTGTTTTTAACTTAAGCCCCTATAAAAAGGTATGGAGTTCCTACAGGGAATCCCCAAGTTGCAACCCCTGGAGCAGTCTTTATTAGCAATGGCTGACATGCAAACAATCTGGAAACTCAGAACTGTGATACCTAGACTGTAGGATTGGGGAAGAAGAGTACTATAATTAGTGGAAATCAGGCAAAGTTCAGGATTGGCAGCAGAACAGTGGGCAGGGTCAGGAAAACCATAAGGACCAGTTTATACTAAACATGCATACAAAATCAGTGCTGAAACACACTTTTTTTAAGCGCAAAAAAAACAATTTTTTGTGTGCGGTTCTTGACGGTTGAATTTTCAGCTTGAGCTTTTTGAAGCAGATCTGCACCAACAAACTTGCAGAAAACATGGTAGGGACATGGTATTTGGGGGCTTGTAAAGACCTAAGTGTTGCAGTATCCAATGATGCTTTGCTTACCTGGGTTTCTAGTTCACCAAGTCCAGTCAGATGGCTTCTCTGGAATTAATTCCATCCTTGTCTACATGTTTATTTTTGCATATCATCTTTTGGAATTTGACCATTGGTATTGAAATATAATATTACATTTCCCAGATTTTTCTGTGGTGGATTACACTTTATGTACATCTCCCTCTTGGAGAGGATAAATTACCAAGTCTTAAAAGGTAAAGAAGTATGTTTACTGATGGATTATTGGACACAAATGTGCAATAATTAGCCATACAGTACCTTCCCTACATACTTGCATACGTCTTGCGTCAGCTGAAACACTTTCTGACTTTTTGTCTCAGTTCACGGTCTAGCAGTCTTGCTCCTGTCCTAGACATCTGTCTTGCATGACCTAATATTGTGACATAGCTTGTCAATGGTCTCCGTTATCCTACCATTGTTTGAGTGTCTGCAACTTCAAAAGAATAATCTATTACTCTCTGTCAGGATTCTGACAGATTTGTTCTTTTATCATGCTGTAAGGCTTATGCTGGTTGAAATTCTGGGACCTGTATTCTATAAAACAATTGATTATATGTGCAGAACGTTATGGTTTTGAAGGACTTTAGTTTAGAGGATATTCTAATAATATAGTTTGGTGTTTTTTTTTTTACTGGCATTTGAAACTGTATTTGTTCCAGTTCAAATAATATTACAGAATATTCGAATATTCAAATAAGCAAATTTTTTTGCAAATATCGCCACTTCGAGAATTTGCAAATATTTACAATATAGTGCTATATATTCGTTATATCGAATATTCTGCATTTTTTTCCATCTGAACACATGATTACTCTCTGCTTCGTGCTTGTGGGCCAATGAGAAGGAAGCAATGTCAAGTTCACAACAATACTAAGTGTACCAATCAGTAATCTGTAGTCTTTATTCCCAAGCCTGGCGATGCTAGAGGTAAGTCCTTACCTGTGCCTGCGCCGCGAGCCGCTCTGAAACACATGCGGTCACCGGGAGAAGCCAGTTCCGAGAACAGCCCGATGAAGGCTGTTCTCGGAACTGCCTGCATCGCCGGGCTTGGGAATAAAGATGGCAGATCGCATGTGTTCATTGGTGAACACGGCAAACTGGCCATCACTGCCGATGAGCGCAATCGCGAATATATTGGAGCACTTGACTCTATCTGCATATAAAGCTATTGTAATGTTCTGCCGTGCCAACCATTTTCTCTAGTTTAAGGAGAAACTCATGAAAACTTCTAGCAGCTTGAAAAATGTAGCCAAAGTGACCTACGTCTGTATTTCGCGTTACGAATTCGCATTGCATGATTTTTACATTGACGATTTTTCGCATTCAATAAAATAATCTCGAATTTGTGAATATATGCCAAATATTCTACGAAATATTCGTGAAATATCGCAAATTCGAATATAGCCCCTGCCGCTCATCACTACTTCCAGTAGATGCTGTAAGTCTGAATATGGCAAGGGTAATATTGCTATGATGAGTAGCTATATTCAAACAGGTACAGTATTAACATATGATGTGTAAATCTGGTGCAGAACTAAATTCTACAACTATTCTTTTCTCTGTGTTTAAGCTTTTTTAAGAGTGTTGTATGAGATCATAGGGGCACAAATAAGGACCTGGGACTACAGTACTGTTTAGAGAACTGCAGAAGTAATGTGATGATGATGCCAGGTATAGTAATATTTTAAGGAAGCTAGCACAAATTTGTGGTTGAAGTGCTCCAACTGTACGCAGATTACAAAAATTTGATTGGATGTTTCGCCAATTTTTTTTTTAAACTTGCTTCGATCCGAATTTATTTTCGGCAAATTGCGTTAAAAACTGCTATTTCCTGGCTGCAGAGAGCCTTTATAGTGGTGTAAAACACTGTGCTTTGCAGTAACATGCATAGGAAGCTGTGGTAGTGAAATAATACTGTGAATCAGTATGACATGCAGATGACAGGCGTCGCTCTTAGAATCACTGCACTTCACTTATTTGGGCAGTCATGGGGCCAAAACTGACTAAATAACTCAAGTATGAACTCAGCCTTACAGGTCGATGTTAGCGCCAATAAGAATCACGCTCCTTTTACACCGTCGGCAGCTGATTCCAGATAGATGTCTAAAGAAACTGTTCTATTAAACGCTTATACAAATAGAGCCCCCGACAGAGTGGAGAGGGTGTCAGCAGTAAGTTTGTGTTGACATCACTGATTATTTTGCCCTTCCTCTAATCCGTCAGAACAATAACCCCCTCAAAATTGATCCTGTCTGTTGAGCATCCACCTTCACTCAGTCAGCATTTGGTCAGTAATCCATCAGTATTGCTAATGCAAAAAAAAAATCAGGAGTGGATCCAAAACAAAGTTGACACATGAATGGAATATTTGCATGTCTTCTGTGTTTTGTACCCACTCCTGCTTTTGGCTAGCAAATCATAAGCCAATTGTGATGGGACCATACAGGCCTTACAGCTGCTACACAACAGGATCCCAATCCCCTGCCTACCGCCCTGCATCTGTACCTTCGCAAGCACCATCAGCGATCACATCCACTTCCGTGTCCCAGCACAGCGTCCAAATGTCCTTACCTCATGTCTTTGAACGCAAGCGAAAATACCCATCCACCCACCCACTGGCCATAGCACTAAATGCGCATCTTTCCAAATTACTCGCCCTGGAAATGTTGATATTTAGGCTTGTGGACACTGAGGCCTTCCACAGCCTGATGTCGGCAGCCGTCCCACGTTACGTATTCCCCAGCCGCCATTCTATTTCAAGGTGTGCCATTCCCGCCTTACACCAACATGTGTCCCGTAACATCACACATACCCTGACCAACCCAGTTACTGGGAAGGTCCACTTAACAACGGACAC
The DNA here is from genome assembly GCF_014858855.1 of Bufo gargarizans. Classification (NCBI taxonomy): domain Eukaryota; kingdom Metazoa; phylum Chordata; class Amphibia; order Anura; family Bufonidae; genus Bufo; species Bufo gargarizans. The sequence continues at coordinate 197,021,894 of NC_058080.1, forward strand.
ATGGACAAGTGCATTCGGCCAGGGGCACTACATTTCTCTGACGGCACACTGGGTGAATTTTGTGGAGTCCGGGAGCAAGTCGTACCCTGGGATGGCACAGGTGCTACCGACGCCAAGGAATTAGGGCCCTACATTGATCAGGGTTTTCGCCAGCACCTATGTTAGTGGCTCCAACCCCCACTTCTCCTCCTCTGCCTCCTCCTCCACTTCCACCTCCGAATTATCCTCAACAATCCCTCAGTGCCTTACAAATACTGGGTGTCCTAGCTCGACATGTGGCATGAACTGGCGCTCTATGCCTTGGAGGTGCTGACCTGCCCTGCCCTTATTTAGTGCTGCTGGTGGCATTATAACAGATAAGTGTATTCGCCTGTCAACTGAAAATGATGACAGATTGACTCTTATAAAAATGAATAAGGCCTGGATTGACCATAACTTCTCAACTGCACCAGAGGAAAGCTGATGAACATAAAGGCACTTTAAATGTGTTGTTTATAATGTACTGAATACACTTATGCACCCCTCCCTCCACAAACAATGGTATATGGTTGAATCGTCCTTTTCTCTTCCTCCTTCTCCTCTTCCATCATATGTGTCTGGGTCCTCTGCCTCATCTTCCTCATCGCCCTGTAGTTCCTCTGGCTGCTCCTACTCCTCCTCTCCTTTGACCTGTGTAGGAAAACCACCCATTTAGCTACACATTGCTTGTGCTCCAATGTCCTCCTCCTCCTGTTTGGCCCCCACAGGGCTCATGTGGCCGTGAGATCTAGCCGCCACGTCTTCAGTCCCCTGACCAGCCGGATTTACCAGTATCTGTTCCAGGACATGAAGCAGTGGAATGATGTTGTTCACCCCGTAGTCCTGGCGACTGTCACGGTCTCTCCTGTGACAGAGCTCAGAAGATCAAAGAGACCAGCTGCACGTGATGTGATCTGACAGCCTCTCTGGTTTCACTTTTCTGTGTTGTTGCTGAGTATGACCACACCTCTAGTCTCAGGTTTTTCTTAAGTGGTCATTTTAACTTCTCTATATAGTCTGGCCACACCCATCATGCTATGCAGTTGATAGCTCCTTTTGAGGTTGTGAAGAGCTGGTGTCTGGTTCTCCTCTGAGTTCCTGCTCGTCTTCATTCTTTGGAGTTAAGTGTATTTTTTCTTATTTGTTGTTTGTGGTTTTCCCCTACCTTTTGGTATTAGGCCTGAGGGAGTCTGCTGTTCCTTCAGCTGGGAAGGAACAGGGCATCTCATGTCCTACATAGTAACATAGTATATAAGGCCGAAAAAATACATTTGTCCATCCAGTTCGGCCTGTTATCCTGCAAGTCCTGACACTATTTCCAGGGCCCTTTATGGTCAGATAGGGCCCTAGGTTCCAGCGAATAAAAATTCCTACCATCAAGGTCTGTTCATACTAATAGTAGTCAGGGCTCAGTTCAGGGATTCACTAGGTGGGGACCTTTTCCTCTTTCCCTAGTTTACAGGCCTTGTACCTTTTCCCTTCCCTCTTGTGGTCGGGGTGGAGTAATCCACCCACACCGTGCCGTGACAGCGACTGGCAAATAACCTGGCCTCTTCAAAGGGCTTGAGCAAATGGCAAGTGTCATGCATGAGCTGCCACTGGCTGACATCGAAGTTACATAGGGGAGTACTCCTGTCTGCTTGGATCATCAAGAAATCATTTATGGCCTTTCTCTGTTCATATAGTCAGTCCAACATATGGAGGGTGGAATTCCAACGGGTGTAAACATCGCATATCAGCCTGTGTTGGGGGATGCCGTCTGCTACTGCAGCTCAAGGAGTGTGTGCTTTGCGGTGTACGAGTGGCTGAAGTGCATACCATTTTTAGGATGTCTTGCAGATGCGTGGAAGACTGCAGGGCACATGGTTTAGCCCTCCTTGACGCAGCGCCAATAACATATTCTTCCCTTTGTCGGTATGGTCACCATGGTTCCGATTTTGAGTTGTTGTGGAGAAAGCCAGGATTCGATTTCTTGATGAAGGACACGGCGCTGCTTCTCCCATGTGTGACTCCGTTCACCCTGGCAAACGAGGTGTAGAACAGCGTGACACCGCCGTGCCCTACACTTGTGATATGCTGGAGGAGCACTGTGAATTGTCCCTGCAGTGGAGGCTGAGGACATGGTGGAGGATGAGGATGCATTTTTTGCCACCAGTACACACCAAAAAGGGCTGTAATTTTCTCACGTCAACACACAACGGCTAATAAGCCCTTTTTCTGTTTCCCCACTAATACATGCCAAAAATGGCTTTAGAACATATTCGCAGAACAGCATATATATATATATATATATATATATATATGTATATATTTTTTTTTTTGCCACTACTACACGCCCAAGGGGGCTTTAGAACATATAACTGCACCGCTGAACGGCAAATATATTTTTCTTTTTTCCACTTATACACTCCACAAAAGGCTTTAAAACATATAACTGCACCACTGAACGGCAAATATAATTTTCTTTTGCCACTAATACATGACAAAAAGGGCTTTAGAACATATAACTGCACCGCTGAAGGCAAATAGGCCCTTATTTTTTTCCACTTGCGCACTCCACAAAATGCTTTAGAACATATAACTGCACCGCTGAACGGCAAATATATTTTTCTTTTGCTATTAATGCACGAAAAATAGGGCTTTAGAACATATAATTGCACTGCTGAAAGGCAAATAGGCCCTTATTTTTTCCACTTATACACTCCACAAAAGGCTTTAGAACATATATCTGCACCACTGAACGGCAAATATATTTTTCTTTTGCCACTAATACATGACAAAAAGGGCTTTAGAACATATAACTCCACTGCTGAACGGCAAATCATTTTTTTTTTTGTGCCACTAATTAATACATGCCAATAAGGGCTGTAATTTTCTTACTTTACCACACAACAGCTAATAAGCCCTTTTTCCCACTAATACAAGCCCAAAAATGCTTTAGAACATATAACTGCACCGCACAAGGGCAAATAAGACATAGAAATATTTCCTTGCAATAAACCCTGTTAATGGCTGTATCAAACAGCACTTGCACCCCAATGCCAAGAAACGTTTGCTGGAATTACAGAGCTGTATACTGGCAGTTTGGATCCCCATGTGTAATAGGATTGTTCCTATTACTGAGGCTGTAACCTCCCCTATTGAACCCTGTTTTACATAAATGCTGTGGAATGATTCCTCCCCTTCCTTTTCCTACACCTTGAATATTCTTTCCCTGAACTTGTAAGTCTTTTTTTAGCACAATGAAGTCTTTCCTAGCACTGTCCCTAGCGCCTGCTGACGTCTCTCCCTGCACTAAGTACACTGGAAAATGGAAGAATCCAAGATGGCTATGACATCACAGGGCTGGCTGGCTGCTGATTGGCTGCATGCATAGCATTATGGGTGATCCCGCCTTCCCAGAGTTTTTTGCTCCATGTCCTCATTACGGAATTGCAGATCCATAAGTGCGGATCCGGAAATGCAGATGCGGACAGCATATAGCATCCGTTCCGGCCCCACTGAAAATGAATGGGTCTGAAAAATCCGAAACGGATCTGGAAAAAAATTGCAGATGTATGAATGGACCGTAATTGCCATAATTTTAAGCTGTAAGTACAGCAGCACAGCAATTAGCAGTAATTCATGTGCTGTTAAAACAGCTCTTGTGCATGTGTAGTTATGGCCTAAGGGTGCAACCACATGTGGTAAAACGTTGTGGATCCACAGCATTACAGTAGCAGTGTTATGCTCCTTGCAGTCTGTTTTATCATGCATTGTATGAAATATGATATGATAATCCCCAGCCTCCTTGAAAACACATATCTTATATATAACTCTAAAGAGCATAGCCACAGAGTTCTTCTGCATTCTTCTAAAAGGCCGAATAATTGTGCCCTTTAGAAAATGTCATGAACTGAAAAAAAAAATATGAAAATACACTGATGTTTTTACTGCTTCCCTAAAACACATAAAAAATCTATATCAATTTGCTTTTATAGTGAAAGTTTGCTTCTGGGAAGTAAGAGGTAACAGAAGTAGGTTTACTGCTCAAATTTTTTAAGGTTAAGTACACATCACCAATAATTCTGGCATTCTGTTCCGGCACAGGAACAGAATACCCGAATGGCATAATCTGGACACTGCCGGTGCCCGACTGATCCCATAATTATCCACAACCCTGGCAAATTTTGACTTAAAGTTACTTTTATTCAACCAGCAAGTAATTTTTTGACGGGAAATGACATAGGTGTCTCCCAAAAGATAATAAGACGATGTACAAGGAGCATTATTGTGGGGAAAAAACATTCCTCAGCTTTTATTTACATTTGAGCAAAAAATACAAGATGTTCCGCACTGTGGAAAATCTCAGAGGATGTGATCGGAAGCCAAAAGTGACACCTGTGCTGGCCAGGAGGATAGTTAGAGAGGTGAAAAAGAATCCAAGGATCACCACCAAGGCCATCCTGGTGAATCTGGGCTCTGCTGGTGGCAATGTCTCAAGGCAGACAATCCAACGGACACTGCACACTGCTGGGTTCCACTTCTCCAGATAAGGCACACAAAAGCTCGCTTGGCCTTTGCAAAAGCTTATCTGGACAAAGAAGAAGACTTTACCATACATGCTCCTGTGGAATTCTGGGAAGAGAATATGCAAATAAGCTCTTAACAAGCTCTGCCTCTGATGCCAACAGATGTAAGGTAGCTATCCTATAAGTCAGTGTCTGACCCTTTAAATAGGCCTTAAGACATGACTTGGATATCAAATAAGCCAGCACCTCATCTGCAGACAGCTGTTTCGGGGTGACAAACGTTTCTAGTAGTACAAGCTCATTAAAGAATGAAGAGCTTAGTGACCATTCACATAAAACATACAACATAAAAACAGCACAATACATGACTTAGGTTAGGTTAAATGGCCATAGCCGCTCCTTATTTCAAATACAAAACATTTTAGAAACAATTATGAATATTGCAACATATGAAAAGTGTGTTAAAACAGTACCCACACCTAGAGTAGATGTAACCATAATGAGGGAGCCATATATGATAGAGTCAGCCCAATCTCTTGCCCTCAGCCAGGAGCATCACCTGCAAGGAACCATAATACAATAGGTCTGTTTCTACTTAAAATTCCACTGTGCTCAGAGCTCACCAGCAATGACCGAAGACTACCATTCTCAGTGACTTTTGACCACTTTAGATCTTGTCATTCCTCTCATCGCCACATATCTTCTGCCCAGTTGCTATGACCAACTAACTAACCAACAAAAACAATTAGTAACAAAATTAGAGTGGACAGAAAACATTCAGCACAGCAGCTCCTGAGGAGAAGAGACTGATGGCACATTGGCAGCCACTATATGAAGACTCTGGTCTGGACTCCTCCCAACCACACAATTGTAAGCCTACCCTCCTTAAAATTAACCCTTTCCTAGGTCTCTCCATCCACCACGCCTGTAATTTTTCCCTCTGTCTAACTAGTAGACGCTGTTCACTCTTTAGTCACAAGTCAGTTCCTGATATTTCGGATCTGGTTTATCTGTTCCAGCCAACTGAAAGGGTTATTATTGTAAAGTAGAAACATGAAGGTGAAAAAAGTCTCAGTCGCAAAGTGGTAAACCTAAACTACTGTATGTGTCCCATGTTGTGTTAGTTTATTGTTTCCGATGTACTATACAGAACTTTCAGCCCAAACCCTATAATGACCCTTCCATAATGCCCAGGCCCCTCAGATAGGTTATACCTACCCCTCTCCCTGGAACCCGCATCACTCCTCAAGCCAGCACGGCGGCTGCTGCATCTCCCCGTTGCGCGAATAAAACCATCTGGTGACAAGTGGGGGCAGCTAATAGCAGGCCATGATGGGGACGGGCCTCCCTAGCATTGTGGGTGATGCTAGGGAGGCTTGTCCCTGTCGTGGTCTGATATTGGCTACTCCCTCCGTCGCCAGAGGTTTTGATCTGCACGACTAGGAGATGCAGTGGCGGCCACTTGGGCACCAGGAGCGACATGGGTGCCAGAGAGCAGCATAAGTATAACCTATCTGAGGGGCCCAGCATTAGGGGGGTCATTATAGGGGTTGGATAACAACTTTTAAAGCTGAACACAGCTGGCACAGGCAGGAGCACGCTCTGCTCAGCTAAATCCAGGTACCCTGTACTGATGTGCTGTGCCAAAATTTAGCCAAGCTGAGGTGGACACTGGCAGTACCAGTGATGTGTTCACCAACCTGTACAGTTTTCTCCGTTGCCTCAGTGGAATCCATACTCCAATACAGCGCTGCCATGTCAGTGGTTTATTAGAACACTGATTATGAGTGCCTATTTGCTTAGGGAAAGAGAAAAATCAGTTAATAAAGTATATTAGGAAATACATTTTAGGCTATTTAGAACATTTTTAATAAAAGTATAATAAATGTTTAGTTTCTGTATTAGGCCCCTTTCACACGGGCGAGATTTCCGTGCGGGTGCGATGCGTGAGTTGAACGCATTGCACCCGCACTGAATCCTGACCCATTCATTTCTATGGGGCTGTGCACATGAGCGGTGATTTTCACGCAACACTTATGCGTTGCGTGAAAATCGCAGCATGTTCTATATTCTGCGTTTTTCACGTAACGCAGGTCCCATAGAAATGAATGGGGTTGCGTGAAAATCGCAAGTATCCGCAAGCAAGTGCGGATGCGGTGCGATTTCCACGCATGGGTTCTAGGTGACAGTCTATTCACTGTATTATTTTCCCTTATAACATGGTTATAAGGGAAAATAATAGCATTCTGACTACAGAATGCTTAGTATAATAGTGCTGGGAGGGTTAAAAAAAATAAAAAAGTTAACTCACCTTATCCCCATGATCGCCTAGTTCCCGGTCGGTCTCTTCTTTAGCTGTGACTAAAGGACCTGTGGTGATGTCAGATCACATGCTCCATCACCATGGTGATGGACCATGTGATTGGAGCATGTGATCTGACATCACCAAAGGTCATTCAGCCCAAGCCCACAGCTAAAGAACAGACCGACCGGGAACTACACGATCATGGGGATAAGGTGAGTTAACGTTTTTATTATTTTTTTAACCCTTCCAGCGCTATTATACTAAGCATTCTGTATTCAGAATGCTATTATTTTCCCTTATAACCATGTTATAAGGGAAAATAATAGAATCTACAGAACATCAATCCCAAGCCCGAACTTCTTTGAAGAAGTTCGGGTTTGGGTACCAAACATGCGCGATTTTTCTCACGCGAGTGCAAAACGCATGACAATGTTTTGCACTCGCGCGGAAAAATCGCGGGTGTTTCCGCAACGCACCCGCACATTTTTCCGCAACGCCCGTGTGAAACCAGCCTAAAGGCAGAACACTGATAATTGTTCCAAAAACACTAAAGAAAAATGAGTGGTGTCAGACTAATAACTTTCCATATTCACTATTCCCAAGATGTTGCCCTTGGGAATTTAAATTGCATTTCTCTATTAAATGATAGGTCTGTTCCCCAAAAGGTAGGGCAGCAAACATCAATTTTTGCGGACATGAGAATTAACAATGCCAAGCATTGGATTAAGTGCTGTATATCATGCCGCCTCCAACTGTGGATAAGCGGAAATCTTTTTTCTGGAACAAAGAATCCAGAAATCAGCACGGGAACTCAGATCTTCAGAAGAGCTATGCAGAATAGGAAAAGTAGCCTTTTATATACACAGTAGATCTCAAATTCATAACTGCACACTGGGACAACAGTGAACACAGATATATCCTTCAGTGATTCACTACCTCGAGTGACAGATGTTATATCAAGTGACAGCAGCTGAGTGAATACAGATACACTTTAATGCACTGCAATACACTTGGAGTGCTGCCCTCTTTTTTAGTTTTGTACTGTCTGAGAATCAAGAGTTTAAGGCAAAGCTTGGCCTAAATATTTTTGTTGACAACAAAAAATAGGTGGGAAATTGATCTGAAATGGATGTCCATAGGGAATGCATAATAGGGTCACTCAATTTTTAGAAAACCTTTGATATGTTACATACAGTACAGACCAAAAGTTTGGACAAACCTTCTCATTCAAAGAGTTTTCTTTATTTTCATGACTATGAAAATTGTAGATTCACACTGAGGGCATCAAAACTATGAATTAACACATAACAAAAAAGTGTGAAACAACTGAAAATATGTCATATTCTAGGTTCTTCAAAGTAGCCACCTTTTGCTTTGATTACTGCTTTGCACACTCTTGGCATTCTCTTGAACTATATTTTTCCAACTGTATTATGAAGCTGCCTATTATTTTATAGGGGATGGACACTTTATCAACTTGATCACACAGCCTTGATCAAGCAGATCTTCTTTCTTCAGGACCTGTGAAAGGACCTGCGATGACTTCACCGCGCTCACCATGTAAATAATAAATCACCCGAACACCGAACCTGAACTTCAGTGAAAAAGTCTGGGTTTGGGTCCGGGTACCCAAACTCGCAAAGTTTGGTACAAACCAGAACTTTGCAGTTTGGGTTCGCTCAACCCCAATTACTAATGCTGGCTTGATTTGGATCAAATTTATCCAGACCCGAACTACGTTAAAATCGGCTGACCGATAAGGCCTATTTGAATTTGAAAACATTTGCTCATCACTAGTGATAATATTTCTGGAACTGCGAGTCTTATTGCCTGTAATAGAAATTTTTTTTTTTTTCATGTAAAGGGTGTTTATAATACTGGTGACATTGCACGATGGAAAACAATACAAGTAATTGGAGAAATAAAAGCTAGCATAGCATTAGACTCTGAGCTTTATAACGGTTGTCATAAAGCACAGTTTATGTTCTGAGCTAAAGGACAGAGCATAAAAAGTTAAGCCCAAATTGGCTTCACAGCTATATGAAAGGATTTAGAAATATAAGAAAGAAGAATATTTCAGAAAGTAAGTAATGATAGAATAGGTATCAAAAGGTCATTCTATTGTGATGGAGGTGGTAGTTCTACCTTGTAATAGTTATTGAATTCATCTGCTTCTAAGGTTAAAACAATAAGAACATTCACATATTTTGATGCCTACTGCATCAAACTGCCTGTTGTGTGCATAAAATAGTTTTTCTTTAAAAGAATGAGAGCAAAGACCAGAACTGCAAATAAAGTCTGTAGACACATCCCACGATTTATCACAATTTTCATAGAAATCAGTAACAAAACAGTATTGTACACTTAGGGGGTCATTTACTCTTCTGAAATACGCCTAAATTAGGCTTATTTCAGGTGCAGATGCGGTTAGTTGTGCCACTATCTGCGACTTCGCCCCACTCATACTAGGTCTAAAAAATGGGCAGGGAAGGGGATGGGCCGGTAGGCCCATCTCATTTACCATTTTATATGCCTGTTTTAGGTATAGAAAGTGGTCTAAATGTAAGACAGCTCGGAAGCTGTCTTACATTTAGACTGGCGCTGGATGTGCCGAAGTTATGGAGAGGCCAGCGCCTCTTCATAACTTTGGCAGAACCACCGACAGTTATGGGTCTTTATTAAAACCAGTGTCTTAATACATGTGACCCTTAATGTTTTTCAGAAATGTATATCGATGGCCTGTGGTTAGGTTATAGTAAGTTATTGGAAGAGGTTCAATCCTAAGATTACTTAAAGGGGTTGTCCAGGTTCAGAGCTGAACCTGGACATCCCTCCATTTTCACCCCGGCAGCCCCCCTGACATGAGCATCGGAGCAGTTCATGCTCCGATGCTCTCCTTTGCCCTGCGCTAAATCGCACAGGGCAAAGGCATTTTTCTGAGTTCCGGTGACGTACCGGGGCTCTCTATGGGGCTGACAGGAACCCCGGTGACGTCACCGGCACTGATGGGTGGGATTTGGCTCTGCCCTAGCCAGTAAAACGGCTAGGGCAGAGCTAAAGCCCGCCCCTCAGAGCCGGTGACGTCACCGAACACACTGCTGGGCGGAAGTTACCGCCCGGCAGTGTGTTATTGTAAACACAAGAGCCTGTGCCCTGCGCGATCTAGCGCAGGGCACGGGAGCGCATCGGAGCATGAGATGCTCCGATGCCAGGCTCAGGAGGGCTGCCGGGGTGAAAATAAGGGTATGTCCGGGTTCAGCTCTGAACCCGGACAACCCCTTTAATGGAGCACCATAACCCATAACTCTTATGCACACTGTGTGTATTCACTGCTCCATTCACTTTAATGGGACTGCTGCAAGCACTCTACCTGGCAGTCCCATAGAAGTGAATAGAGATGTAGACAAGCGTGTGCACCATTCCTGAATCCTCCATTCTCATGGGGCAGTTCAGCAGCACTTGTGGACCCCGGTTCTCGTGATCACTGGGGCTCCCAGTGGTTGGACCCCCAGCAATCAAACACCTTTAGATAGGAGATATGTGTTATTATTGGTACCGCTCATTTATTTTGGCAAAAAATACTACGGGTGTCATTTATCATTGCCTCTATGTCAACAAACTTGCAAAAAACTGTCTCAAACTGTGAATTTTCCAAAATTCATTTCAGGGCTAAGGCTACTTTCACATTAGCGTTTGGGCTACGCTTGTGAGTTCCGTTTAAAGGCTCTCACAAGCGGCCCCGAACGCATCCGTACAGCCCTAATGAATTCTGAGTGGATGCGGATCCGCTCAGAATGCATCAGTCTGGCACCGTTTGGCCTCCGCTCCGCTCAGCAGGTGGACACCCAAACTCTGCTTGCAGCATTCGGGTGTCCGCCTGGCCGTGCGGAGGCAAACGGATCCGTCCAGATCCGTATAATGTCCGTATACGGACTCCATGTGCTGTCCGCATCCATTGCTCCGTTTCGTGACCCCGCAAAAATTATGAGACATGTCCTATTCTTGTCCGTTTTGCGGACAAGAATAGACATCTCTATAATGGGCCTCCTGTTATGTTCTGCAAATTGAGGAAGGAACACGGGTGGCATCCGTGTTTTGCGAATCCGCAATTTGCGGTCCAGAAAACACGGCACAGTCGTGTGAACAAGCCCTAATACATAAATTTTGTCACCAACCAACAATGGTGTTCTATGTTATTTTCTACTTCACCTACCACTCCTTCCAATGATACCTAGACAACCAGTTCAAGTGTCTATAAAGAAAGGTTTTAAAACATTTGTAAAGTTGTATGTTTGCATTTTTTTTTAACATTTGTAAAGTTGTATGTTTGCATTTTTTTTTACATTTGTAAAGTTGTATGTTTGCATTTTTTACAAAATCTTATCCTTTCATTTAAGAACTGCACTTGCCATCTCTTCAAGTATACATCACTTTTGACTGTAAGATTTCAAGCATATAAAAATAGTCGTATTGTGAGAATTTTACCAACTAATCCTGTTTTAATAATATGTACTGGAGTATAATAATCCTCTCAGGACATGGGAGCTAAAGGACATGGCTGGCAGCAGGGTAGGAGGCAGTGGAGCATGGCTCAGCATGACAAATGATGGAAGTAGGTACCTCCTTGATGAACTGTAGCTCATGCTTTGGAGATGGACAGCATAACATTACTCTAGCACACACATCCTTCAACCGCAAGTATTTTTTCTTCAGATAATTTAACTAAAAATACCTTATTAAATTATTGACTCATTTCACAAGCATATTTCATAACTAAGAATAAATGCTTAATGTGGCGCACAGGACTCACTAAGACCAAACTGAGGTGCACTCAGAAAAAGAGGACTCACCCTATCCTCTTCAAATCAGATACGTAAAACAAAGAGAACCTGGGCACTCTCTAGGTATCACAAAAAACCACAAAGCATTTATTGATATACAAGTTAATTAAAATATCTGCTTCCCATACTATTCTTAACCGTTGTTAGACCTCAGCACACGTCTAGTCGAATGGCTTTTGTGAGTGCACGTCTCCTGACAGGCTCCTTCCACCCGCGGAGTAAAATAGTAGCTTATATAAGTGGTTTGGAGACAGCACACCGGAGTCAGCAAGTAGCTTTGTATTCAATCTTTATTTTACCAGTGGTACAATCTCATGATATTTATTGCTTATGGCAACGTTTCGGACCCAGTTCGGTGCCCTTTGTCATATACACAATCAATTCGCCTGTAATATTTCATATTTATCAATCCTTAACAAGTGGGAGTTCATCCAAAAAGACATCAATCACTGTGTCGAAATTCATCCGTTATTTTAATTTTTTATAAATAATGAATGCCATAGAGGGAGACGTGTTCATTAGTGATGAGCGGGAGGTGCCATATTCGATTTCGCGATATTTCGCGAATATTCGAATGAATATTCGTGTTATATTCGTCGAAATCGAATATTCGTAATTATTCCAATTATCGCGAATAATATACGAATTTTTTTTTTTTCTTTTTCGCGTATTGCGATTATTTATCTTGATAGTATAAGGCAACGTTCCTATGCTAATTGACTATGGCTAGGCTAATATGTGTATTTTACGAAATTTCGTGATTTGCTCTAACTTCGTCTCTTAGAATATTATGAATATTCTAAAAGACGAAGTTAGAGCAATATTACGAAATTTCGTAAAATACACATATAGATTGTAATTTAGCTAATATACTGCTATAATCCCTTTTTTTGCCTCTAATTTTTTTTTTGCCTCTTCTGAACTTAAGTTTTGTAAAATATGTACACTATTAAAAAATATTACTATAGCAGTATATTAGCTTAAATACAATCTATGTGTATTTTACGAAATTTCGTAATATTGCTCTAACTTCGTCTTTTAGAATATTCGTAATATTCTAAAAGACGAAGTTAGAGCAATATTAAGAACATTTGCAAAAGCCGAAATTGCGATGCGAGTAATATAACACGAAATAATCGCATGAAGATTTCAACTTAGCACTGCTATATTCCATATTCTAGCCTAGTATGGAATACAACAGTGCTAACTTAGCACAGCTATATTCCATATTAGGCTAGAATATGGAATATAGCAGTGCTAAATTGAAATCTTCATGCGAATATTTCATGTTATATTACTCGCATCGCAACTTGCGAAATTTCGTAAAATACACATATAGATTAGATTGTAATTTAGCTAATATGGAATATAGCAGTAAGTTGAAAACACCACTGACTGGAGCAGCCAGGAAGCCAGGAATCCAAAGGACAGGTAAGAACAACTTTAGAGAAGTGGGAAAGAAAAAAAATATTATAATAAAAAAAAAAATACGAATATTCGAATTCGCGAATATATAGAACGATATTCTAAATATTCGCGAAACTTCGAAATTGCGATATTCGAGAAAAAAATTCGTAATTCGAATATTCGCGCTCAACACTAGTGTTCATACTAAACGTGCAGGTACTGTTCCTACATCAATGAAACAACACATGAATTGACGGTAGACATAGCCACAGACATCAATTCCTCTGTGGAAGCCCAGCAACCGTATGTGGCACTGGCGTCTGATAAATATTATTTCATTAAAGAGAATGGCTGTACACTAGTGTCAAGGCTCATATATGTATGATACAGGAATACAATTCGAAGGAACATGATTAGGAAAAACATGATTAGGACATGATTAGAAAAAGAATGATTAGGACATGATTTGAAGAAACATGATTAGAACCAAGGAACCGATGCATGATTAGAAAGACAGGGTCAATACATGATTTTAGGGAGATAACATGATTAAGGTATATGGTGGAGTCATATTTAGGGTTTATGATTCAAGTACAGTATCAAGATCATGGGGGTTGACCAATTGAAGGTTCCCCTGTTACATGTATATTCTCACAACCACAAAAGTTATCCCCTATGTTCACGCGGGGGGAGAAGAAAAAGGCATTCAAGATGTCATATGCGAGTACAAAACCAAGCAGCACATGTTGGAGCTATAAAGCCATCTGGGGTAGTGGCAGCAGCGGTGTGATTCCAGAGCCCGGATGGTGCACGGTACCATATATTGCACACAGTAGTAAATGTAGCTATAATTATACTGGTCGATCCCCATAGTTACCTGAATAGCCAGTCACAGTGTTTCCACGGCGTGCTGTGCAAGGAAAGCACGCCGTGGTGTTTTATGCAGAGTCTAACCGGACGTCCGGCGGTAGCCGGCGTACGTGGGGGGTGGAGCTGGCTGGCTGGCAGTGCGTCGGGACTTGGCGCATGTGCATTGTCCCTATGTGTCCGGCGGCGCCATCTTGGTTCCTGGTGCTATGTGGAAGGAAGAGTAGGCGCATGCTCAATAGTGTCTTGAATCTCCCACGGCCATTTTAGATCCTGGTGGCACTGGAGATTCATACACATTATTCTAATGAGAGGTGGTACATAAGCTGATTAATTCTAATGGTTTAATTTCTTTTATATGGTGCTACTGGTTTTGTATGTCAAACACATGTATTTCTTTCTCGTAGCCAGGACCCCAAACTTTATGACCACCTGATGTATGTGAATAGTCTGCCGTATATTTAAAAATACCGCCCGCTGCGCGAATGGAAGTTTGAACTATACAGCGCAAGACTAGCAGTACAAGCCAGAGTCTAGCTGCACGTGCCAAACAAACTACCAGCGCGGGAGAGTGGGGACGAATAATGCTCGTGAACACTGGTCTGACAAGTATAGGACCATCCAGCTGAGAAGTTGTGGGACATTCATCTATACCAGTGGTGCCCAACCATTTTCCGTCTGAGGGCCGCACTAGACATCTTATACATTTTGTGGGCCAGAACCAGGTAGCTTTGCCAGAAAGAAATGCAAACACTGTGAGGGGTGCATGTGTGTGCATTACTACTGTGAAGGGGCAAATATCTGGACATTTTTTCTGTGAAGGGGGTGCATCTGGGCATTTTTACCATGAAGGCGACACATGTGAGCATTAATTCTGTGAAGGGGGCACATGTGAGCATTATTACTGTGAAGGGGGCACATGTGAGCATTACTACTGAGAAGGGGATACATCTGTGCATTTTTACCATGAAGGGGGCACATGTGAGCATTACTACTAAGAAGGAGACACATGTGAGCATTACTACTGTAAAGGGAGCATATGTGAGCATTATTACTGTGAAGGGTGCACGTGGGCATTACTACTGTGAAGGGGGCACATGTGAGCATTATTAATGTGAAGAGGGCACATGTGATCATTACTACTGAGAAGGGGGCACATCTGGGCATTTTTACCATGAAGGGGGCACATGTGAGCATTGCTACTTTAAAGGCGCACATTTGAGCATTGCTACTGTAAAGGAGGCACATGTGAGCATTACTACTGTGAAGGGGGCACATGTGAGCATTACTACTGAGAAGGGGGCACATCTAGGCATTTTTACCATGAAGGGGGCACATGTGAGCATTACTACTGTTAAGGGGGCACATGTGAGCATTACTACTGTGAAGAGGGCATATGTGAGCATTATTACTGTGAAGGGGCCGCGTGCTCTGATGCCTGGCTGAGAGTCCAGATGAGGTCTGTACAAACCGGTGTGGGGAGATGGGGTCTCCAGTAGCTGCTATAAATAATTGTACTGCAACACTGTAGCAGATCAGGAATGTCCCTTCTTCTTTTTCAACTGAGCACAAGCTCTGCCTCTGGTCACTGCGCAGGCTGAATAACTGTAAAGGGGGCACATGTAAGCATTACTACTGTGAAGGGGGCACATGTGAGCTTTATTACTGTAAAGTGGGCACATGTGAGCTTTATTACTGTGAAGGGGGGACTCTCTCTACTGCCAGCCACAGCGCATACCACTGCTACCAGTGTCACAGTTCCAACCAAGACCAATGAACACCACTCATGTCCTGGCCTTCCCAAACAACAAGGAGGGCTTCCCTTCTTACCCCTCAAAGCCATGTACTGCCAGACCCCTGCCACATGGACTCCACTGGCCCTTCAGGATATCCCAACTATCCTCACTAAGGTACCAGCCACACTCACAGGGGCAGCCCTCCTGAAACCACACTGCCCACACACACTGTTGCCTGTGCCCGCCATTAAGAGTCAGCCCTTCCTTCCTCCGGTACAGTCCGGTAACAAGGACCAGCACAGCGCACGCACCCAGACACAGCACTCGCGCAAAATGGGGAATTGTGAGCCCTCCGCACAGTAGGAGCCCAGCACTGCAAGCAACTACCTATGTGAACGACCCACACACCCACACACACAACGCAGAGTCCACACACACACAACGCCCTAAAGTCACAGAAATTATTTACTACTCACTCACATTCATTCCCTGATTTGCCTCCAAGCTTTCTGTACTGCGCCACTGCAGCCGCCCCGGAGTGTACCTTCTTCTGCTTTTTCAGCTGGGTGCAAGCTCCGAATCCCATCACTGCGCGGACTGGATCATACAGCTTTGTGGGCCGGATGTGGCCCGCGGGACGTAGGTTGGGCACCACTGATCTATACGGTAAGACCATTCCTATTTCTTCGGCAGGCTTTCACAAGGAGTACAGGAAATTTTTCTCCAGTGGGACGCTGCTGGCAATTTTATATAGCGGGGTGCCGTTACCTCTGTGTGTATATACACATTGTTTCTATTTGGCATACAGGACATTCTTTGTGACATTACACCAGGAACATTCATTGTTTTTTTCCAGGACGTTTCGACAGTACAAGTTATATTTGGGAATATATCATTTGGAATCCACCCACCTCATTGACACAATTTTTTTTGCTATTTTTGGCTACTGGATCTTGCTATTGCCTCCATATTTTTATCTATATTTTTAGACATTAATTATTCCGATATTATTCTGATGATACATATCATTTCTGTGTATTA
The DNA here is from genome assembly GCF_014858855.1 of Bufo gargarizans. Classification (NCBI taxonomy): domain Eukaryota; kingdom Metazoa; phylum Chordata; class Amphibia; order Anura; family Bufonidae; genus Bufo; species Bufo gargarizans. The sequence goes on from NC_058080.1 coordinate 197,038,620, forward strand.
GGAGTGTTTATAGGACGTCAATATTATAGTATGGGAAGCGGATATTTGAATTAACTTGTGTATCAATAAATTCTTTGTGGTCCGAATACCTAGAGAGTGCCCAGGTTCTCTTTGTTTTACATATTTCATAACTACATCCTCTCCCTTTCTTACATGGAATATTTTATATATATATATATGCACTTTTTTTAGGCCTAAAACAATTTCCATCCTCAAAGTGGCCTTTTTCTCTCGCAAGTCGAGCTCAAGTAATCAGCGGATCTTCTTGACAGGCAAATTGAGATTCTGGCTAGCTTGACAAGAAAATTAGAGTTAATTAGCAATTATTTCATGCAATGCTATGTTCATATCTTTAAATCACTTACATTTTTATCTTTATCACATTATTGTTCTAACTAGAGAACACTACCATTGGAAAAGCGTTTCTATTACCACAGCAACTTTTTAACTTCATTAAATGTTGCCATTAAGTGAACTGCATCTTCATCTGATTGAAGAGTATTTTCTGTTATCTATTAAGAAGCTTTAAATACTGATATGTTAAAATTTCTAAGCCAGTGGAAATGTACAGCAGATAATAGGTGAGAAGTAAGAAACATGGTAATTCAAAATCAAGTAACACAATTAAATGAAAAGATGAATAGTTTATATACAGAATACAGCACTAGCAACTGCTTCTCAGCACCCACTTTTGACATGGCCAAGAGACCAAGACTAGTATTTGTATTAAAGGGAATCTGTCACCAGGAAATCATGATTAAATCAGACACAATTCCTTGTAGGGCTAGCTGGATATAATGGTGCCTTTTATTTAGCAATCCCTTGCTTCGTTCTTTTAATCCGTATGAAAATAAGCAGTTAAGTGCTAAGTTTTTTTTTGTTGTTTTTTTTATGTCCTTTTCTTTTTCCTTTGCTGTGATTGATGTCCACTAGGATTGTAGCTTGGAATGTCAGAGGGCTCGGAGAAAGGGTTAAAAGGCAAGCGATCATAGACGCATTAAAAAGATATCTCCCAGCAATCATTTGTATAGTTGAAACTCATCTAACTAAAGAAACCCTGTCCCGTCTGACAACGGGATGGCAGTCTCATTCATATCATTCCACCTTTAGTGGCTCCTCTAGGGGTGTCTCGGTTCTTATTCACAATTCCGTAGATTTCACCCTTATAAAATCGCATATAGATGATCAGGGTAGATTTATCTTCTTGCATGGTAAGCTGTATGGACACAGCTACATTCTTGCTTTTTTTCTACATACCTCCGCCATTCTCAATGTATCCACTGCTTCAGCTAATGCTTTTTTTTGAAAGGAGATCAGAATGTCGCTTAATCTTGATGGGGAATTTTAACGCGGTTATGGACCCCAATAAAGATAGATTCACATTAGATGCGGAAAGGGGGAGGAGTTTTCTTAATTCTCCGTTGCCTCAATTTTGTTTAGAGGTGGGACTAGTGGACATATGGGAACATTTCTGCAGAGGAAAGAGAGTATATTCCTGTGTTAGCAGGGGCGGCAGAGCAATGTCTAGGATCGACTTAGCATTTACCAATGAGAGCAACCTGAGTAATATCCGGAAGATGCGATATGGAGTAAGAACAGTCTCGGACCATACACCCGTTCTGGTTGAGGTTGGTAGTGTGGAGAATAAGGATATTAGGGGGCTAGGATTTAAGCTGAATCCATATTGGCTCACTATTATGGACAACCCTCAGTCGATCAAACTACTGATGTCCTCCTTTTGGGAGGTGAATCTTCCCTCTGCCAACATCAACATAGTACGGTATGCTTTTAAAGCATATCTGAGAGGGGTCTTTATAAGTGAGATCGCTGCAGCAAAGAGAACATATAGGAAGAAAGAGCAGGAACTGGACAAGATTGCTGCACTTACAACAGAGCGATATGCTAGCCATCCTACTGAGTACAATAGGGAAGAGATGCAGAAGGCTAGTTGTGCTCTGGGGAAATACGTAATAGAGAAGGCAAACCATAGGGTATTTTTTAAGGGGCTCAATTATTTTATTGAGTCTGGACGCCCAGGTAAGCTCTTAGCTAGAATAATTTCACAACAAGAAAAAAAAAAAAAACTATTATTTTGATCCGCAACGCAGAGGGGGAAACAATAACAGATGCAGAGGGAATTGGGAATACCTTTCTACAATACTTTGCTCAGACATATAGATCCTCCCCAGGTTTGTCATCCGAACTGGCGATGCAGTTCCTGGAGAGAATTCCACTTCCTACTTTAAATGAAGCTCAAAAAGAATATCTGGAGGAGGAGCTGTCTATCATGGAGCTGCAGGAGGCCCTCGGGTCTATCTCGGGGAACTCATCGCCAGGACTGGATGGCCTTCCATACGAGGTCTATCGCAAGTATAGCGATGTGATTCTCCCCCAGGTGTCTTTTCTCAAGCAACACAGGGAGGGCGACTACCATACTCTATGATGGAGGCCCTTATTGTTCTAATTCTAAAAAAGGACAAAGACCCGGTAGAACTGAGCTCATATAGACCAATATCCTTATTAAACACCGATGCTAAGTTATTATCAAAAATCTTGGCTAGGAGGCTCTCGCGGGTTATGCCCACCATTATCCACCCAGATCAAAATGGCTTCATGCCAAAAAGGGGTACCCACAACAATCTACATAGGCTATTAATGAATATTCAGTCCCCGGGGCATGGTGCCCGCTCCATCCTGTCGCTGGATGCTACCAAAGCCTTCGACAGGGTGGAGTGGACCTTTCTCTGGGAGGTGATGAAAAAAATGGGCTTTGGTCCAAGATTTATGGGGATGGTTCAGCTACTGTATAACTCTCCCACTGCCAGGATTAGGATCAATGATTTGATGACAGAAAGTTTCACTTTGGGAAGGGGCACCCGTCAGGGTTGCCCCCTTTCCCCCTATCTATTTAATATTTACATTGAACCGCTAGCGGCCATGATAAGACAGGACTCAAAGGTGGCCGGTTTTGGCATAATGGGGAAGCATGACCGAGTATCCCTCTACGCAGATGACATCTTGGTCTTTATCCATCAAACAGTCACTACTCTCCCTCGTATAATGGACCTGGTTGGTCTTTTTTCTGATCCGTCTGGACTTGAGATCAACTGGGATAAGACCGTTCTCCTCCCTATAGACGAGTTGCGAGGCGAAGGGAATAACCAGTTAACGATTTCTGATTCAATAAAGTATCTGGGTATAACAGTTTCTGCCAAACCTCAGGAATATCTACAACTTAACCTGATTCCCTTGTTGATGAAGTTGAGAGCTAAAATTAAGATATGGCAAAAAATCCTGCCAGCAAGAGCAGACAGGATTTCATTAATAAAAATGGTAGTGCTGCCCCAGGTTCTTTATGTCCTGCGTAATTCGCCTATATGGATTCCAGACAAGCACTTTAGATTGATAGAACGTATGCTCAATGATTTACTATGGGGGAGGAAGCGTGTTAGACTGAAGGCACTCTATTTTTCCATGCCCTACAATCGGGGAGGTCTTAACCTCCCCTATTTTAAGGGCTATTTTGTGGCTTCCCAACTCTGTCTTTTTAACGACTGGGAAAATAGGCCTTTTTGCAGTAGACTAGTGAAAGATTCAGGCTTTTCGGATTTTTTTACTGTACTGGAATCTGATTATTTGTCAAATATCCCGAGTGGGTACTCATTCTTCTGCAGAATGGTCAGAAAGACCTGGTTGGTCATAAGGAGTTGGTGTGGAGTTAAGGCATCACTCACCTGCACCCCATTATGGCATAACCCAAAACTTCCTAACTTAAACGACTTAAGCTGCCGCCAGTATTGGAGGACTAAAAATGTTCAGTATCTACATCAGGTAGTCAGTGGGGGACAAATTTTGCCCCCTACGGAATTAAGTGCAAAGTTAGGTGAGGTGGCTTGGTATGCATACTTCCAATTGAGGTCCGCACTTTCTAGCACTCTAAATAGTCACTCCTTCATTATAGATACTCCTGCATTTCTACATGATTTAATTTGTAAGAAAATTGTCACGAGAATTAAACTATCACACTGTTATAGACACTTAATGGATAATTTTTTTCTGGATGTTTTCTCTCCAGGACAGAGAGCTTGGTCTTCTCTTCTTGCAGAGGTGGGCCATCCAAACTGGGAGAATATAGGGGAAAGCTTAAAGCTGGTTTCACACAATTTCAATCACACTGTTGTACAATTCAATATTCTGCACAAAATTTATGTGACACCCATATGGCTACATAGAAGAGGACTCAGGGCCTCCTCTAGCTGCCCACGTTGTGGTGAATCTGAGGCAGATCATTTACATATGTTCTGGGATTGCCCAATGGTGAGTAGGTATTGGAGCTTGGTCCAAAAGAACCTGGCGTGTAAGCTTAAAATTGTTGTTCCTTTGTCCCCCAGGATATGGGTCCTGGGAGACTTATCGGAGGTTAATTACCAGCCCATAAAATGCCATCTGTTGATTAAGGTGATATTCTTGGCTAGACTCCTCATTTCCAGAGCCTGGTTTTCCTCTGCCGCCCCAGACTGTAAAAACTGGCTGAGCTTGGTTGAGAAAGTGAAAAGCTACGAGAAGATACTTTACAAACAAAGAGGAGCTCACTTAAAGTGGAATAAATTATGGAAAGATTGGGACATAGATAATTAATTAGGATTCTACTTCTCTTCGCTACCGCATATAAAATTTTTTATTTTTTTTTTTTTCCTGCAAGGTGGGAGGGTGGGTGGTTGGGGTTAGTTAGGGGGAAATTCCATTTGTCCGGTTTGCTTATATGTATAGTATCGGAGAAGAGTGTGAAGCTATACTTGAGCACACGAGGATCTCTAGGAATGTTGGAGGATGGGAGGACCTTCCAGCAGTAAAACAAAGGTTGGAACTCTTATTTAGAATAGTGAGTGATATATGGGCGGGGCACTGGTGCTCGGGACCCGGGGACGTCCGGGTGCCGGGCGCGACTCAGGGTACGGCTCCTCCCGTCAGACATGAGGCTTGATAGCAGGCAATGAGACGACACGTGTGGTGGGCGTGCTACTGAGTGCATTTTTAACGATACAGAGTGGGCCTCTGGCCCTGATTCTTGCTTACATCCTCTTTAATTCCTCGAGACTGTCGAGGGATATCCGACTTTAGTTTCTACCATATGAGATCTCTGGGAGGTATGGCGAACTATTGCACTGATATCTTACTCAAGCATATGGGGATGAGGCAGTAAAATATGCGAGTGGGTTATTTACCACGGTGACAAAGACTGCTGGACCCCCTTCTCTGTTCTTTGTCTTATAAAAAGCTTGAGATTAAAGTCTGCTGTAAGCTCATCTTTTATGTAGTATGTAGCATGCGAGTATTAAGTGATCGGCCACATGAGTGTTGACTCTGTCGATCGTGCCTGCCCGTGTCTGGGAGAGGGCGTGCGCGGGGCGCGCTCGTTGCTGGGGGGGCCGTCCGGACTCCGGGCCTCTACCCCCGCCACTTATAGAGAACTTAGGTAAAATGGGTTACTTCGCACAACTCCTTTACTAGGCTTTGGATGCCGGGCGAATCCTGCCATTCTCCTCAGATAGAGTCCTCCACTTGGTTTTTAAATTCTTCACATAAATATGGACATTTGTATGCAATTATTGTTAATTACGTCCATAGACTAGATTAGACAGACTTATGGACTATAAAATATTAGATATGTAATATGGTTATTAATTTTGCATTAAAACAATAAATTTTTTTATTTTTTTTTAAAAGTGCTTAGCAAGACACTCTGTGCACCCTTGCTCTTCTTTCTTCCTCTGTCAACCCCTCCCTCTTATTCTTAAAGGGGTTATCCAATTAAAAAGAATTCTACAGTTTTCAAACGAGCACCTGGCTCTGAATACTTTTGAAATTGCATGTAATTAAAAATTTAGCATAGCCACTGAGTTAGGCCTCATGCACATGACGGTTGTGGGCATCCGTGGCCGTTGTGCCATTTTCATTTTTTTTTCGCGGACCCATTGACTTTCAATGGGTCAGAGGAAAAATCGGAAAATGCACCGTTTTGCAGCCGCATCCGTGATCCGTGTTTCCTGTCCTTCAAAAAAATAGGACCTGTCCTACAGTACTACAGGGGAGGGAGGGGGGTCCGGCCGCACTGGCCACCAATGTGTTAACTACAGGGGAGGGAGGGAAGGCCGGCCGCACCGGCCACCAATTTGTTAACTACAGGGGAGGGAGGGGGGGGGGGCGGCCGCACTGGCCACCAATGTGTTAACTACAGGGGAGGGAGGGGGGGCCGCACTCGCCACCAATAAGTTAAATACAGGGGGGGTCTGCCCCCTGCTGCCTGGCAGCACCTGCCAGGCAGCAGGGGGCAGTCATGTACACAGTTCTTTTAGTATATTCTAACTTGAAGCGTCCCCATCACCATGGGAACGCCTCTGTGTTAGAATATACTGTCGGATCTGAGTTTCACGATCTAACTCAAATCCGATGGTATATTCTAACATAGAGGCATTCCCATGGTGATGGGGACGCTTCAAGTTAAAATATACCATCAGATTGGAGAAAACTCCGATCCGATGGTATAAAAGGGACTCCTGACTTTACATTGAAAGTCAATAGGGAACGGATCCGTTTGCAATTGCACCATATTGTGTCAACGTCAAACGGATCCGTCCCCATTGACTTGCATTGTAATTCAGGACGGATCCGTTTGGCTCCGCACGGCCAGACGGACACCAAAACGACTTTTTTTTTCATGTCCGTGGATCCTCCAAAAATCAAGGAAGACCCACGGAAGGAAAGATCATGGACACGTCTTCTTAGCTGCAGCAAAAAAGGCACTCCCCTTGAACTGCTCGCTTGACATAAGTCTAACAGAGCAATGAATAAGGAGATCTCTGGATCCATGTGAGGTACAGGGATGGTTCTAGCATTTTTTACATTAATATTGCATACCCCTTTAATTGACGGGGCCAAGCAGGATGACTATACGGATTGTGACAGGGTGTCACAATGTTTGGCAGAGAAAGTGCTGGATGGTGTGTACATTGCACCAAGTTTCCGGCACTTCATGTGTTAAAAGGCTCCAGGAAGGTTTGGTTTTCTTTGTTTCTAGAAGCTTCCTGGGAAAAAAGAAAGCCAGTTTAGGGAGCCGGTCAGGGAAGAGTTGGGTTGGTTCCCTGACCACCCGGAGCCAGTCCAGGTTTTACCTGCCTGGGGGGACTGCTCACACAGATGTACTAAATAAGTCAGCAGCCCTGACCCAGGAGCTCTCTCTCTTGGAGTGTGTGCGCAGTCTGTTTGAGAAGCTGCAAGCCTAGGAGCTCTGAGAGCGGTCGCTTTTCTGTCTAACTACTGAACTGTAAGTTGCTCTGTTTTCCCCTTGAAAATGCTCTTTGTGTTTTGTGTTATGAGTTTAGCTAGGGCTGCCAAGTGAGATAGGCAGGAGCCAGACGGGTATTGTTTGTTTTTGGTTTTGTTTGTTATTTTGAGCAACTTGCAAAATAAACTAGCAACATTCTGACGCACAAGCTACAAAGGTTTCGGCGTTCCTGTTTTCTGCCCAAAACAACCCCGCAGGAGGGCGTAACAGTTCACAGGATACACAGCCTTGTCAATCAAGAGGAAAAGGGAGGGTCAGGTAGAGTAAGCAGGAAGAGCAAGGGTGCAATGTTTAACATTTTCTATTTGACTTTAATTACTTTATTCATCCTCTCCTCACTCTCTCCGTACATTTCCTTATCTACTTCGTCAATCTGTTCTGTAGATATCTTAAGGGCTAAAGCTGGCCATACACTCTGGATGTATGTCAGTCAAACCTACATAGTGATTTCAGTTCTGGTTGGCCATCTAACGTGAATGAGGACCTTCTGACTCCCTCCCCCGATCCCTCCAACTGAGAATACACGCTTGTTCGGCCTTATCTGAGTAGTCAGAGCGTTATAGCTTCCTGCTATCTTACGTGTATGGCCGACCTTAGACTGCAACATAATTATTAAAGAGAATCTGTCATCTTTTACTAATCTGTTTTTCTGATTGTAGATTTTTGATATTTTTTAATTATGATATGGAGGCAGCCATCTTGTCTAAGCTGTTCTTCAAAACACTTAGAGGTATGCTCTACAGCAACCACCAACAGCCACAGACACAGTAGCATGGAAAAGACTCATTGACTTTTATTGGAGTTTTTTAGGTATTTTCTGTGACCTGTGCAGCAGACCGCTGGGCAGTGCATGGAGGATGGGAGTGGTAGTTGTGGCTCTGAGGGTGGTGGTAGTACTGGTAGTACTCACACTTCAGTGGCAATCCCCACTCTTGCAATACTTATGGCTGTGCAGTGACTAGAAGGTGCACCCTTTCTTCCCTTGGGGCACACCTTGGTATTGGAGCTCTTGCCAGGTGCTGATCGGGATGTTCTTGATGTTGGATAATTTGCTGTGTGCAAGGCAGGACCAGTGAATCATGGAGACAATGATCAGGCCGTTTTTTGCAAGTCTCTCTAGACTAAGTTGATGATCGGGATTGTGGTACAAATAGCGCAAAAGTCACAATTATATGTCACAGTACAATATTCTCTTAATAGCAATGTATGGACAGCAACAATGATGGTGTCATGGCCCCGCCTGTGACAGGTAGTGATGGCCGAACATCGGCCGGGATGGTTCGTGAACGCGCTTTTGCAATCAAATGTTCGCGGACTGCTCGTTAGTGGCTCGCCCCATTGACTTTAATGGCAGGTGTACCTGAAAAACCTTCAGGTCATATTTGCCATCACCAAATACTTAGTAGAAGTGCATCAATAGTCCCACAACATGGACAGTGACATACCAGAGGGGGATCATTGGCAAAAATTCCCACCAAAAATATGTGGCTGGAGGTACATTAGAGGGTTACTGGATGCAAAATCTTACTGTAGCCCAGTACAGGCCCCAAAAATTAGGCATTCACCTGACAGAAAAGAACTTCTGATGAGTTGGCTGGAGGTACATTAGGCGGTCACTGGATAAAAATTTTACTGTAGGCCAGTACAGGCCTCAAAAATTAGGCATTCACCTGACAAAAAAGAACTTGTGATGATGCAGCTGGAGGTACATTAAGCGGTCACTGGATAAAAATTTTACTGTAGGCTTCTCAAAGCGTCCACATCAGCCGTTAACTCGATTTAGTCAGACACCTGTTGGTGTAGGCGTTCCTATAGGCTCGATCCGGAGGCCTGCTGTCGATTGGTTGGCTGCAAAAATGATCTCATATCCAAAGTGATCAACACGTCTTCAAACCGCCCTCTTCTTGCTGGCGCGGTAGGATTGGTACCCGCAACTGTTTTGCTGTGGATGGAAATTCCTCTTTGCCAAGCCCGCAATAGCAGAATGCAGCATCTCTCGCAGCAAGGCCTGGAAATGCTGCATTCTGACAGCCCTCTGTGATGCTGGTAACATATCCACCATTTTGTGTTTGTACCGGGGGTCTAAGTACGTTGCGACCCAGTACTGGTCCTTGCCATTTCTGTTTTTTATATGGGGTCCCTCTTCAAACATTCAAGCATTAAGGCCCCCATTTGCACTAAATTGGAAGCGGTGGAACGCCCTGGCTCCTGTTCATCGCCAAGGAGAATTTCGTCCTCGGTCTCCTCCCCCTAGCCACAGGGATCCCCGGAAAGTTTAAAGTGCCCCTCAAAGTCTGCTATTCTCGCTCCTCCACCTCCTCCCCCCAGCCATCATCCTCCTCTGACTCCTCTTGAGACTCCTGCTGACTTGTCGCAGATGGAGTAGCTCCCCCTTGAAAATCAATCAATATCACGACTTCCTCATCTTCCAGATCCTGCTCCTCGACGGCTTGATTAATGACATAACGCAATGCACGCTTCAGAAAGAAGGCGTAAGGTACGATGTCACTAATGGCGCCCTGGCTGCGACTGACCAGTTTGGTGATCTCATCAAATGGCCGCAGAAGTCTGCATGAGTCACGCATGATTAGCCACTGCCTCAGTGAAAAGAAACCAAGCTCCCCAGAACCTGTTCTGCTGCAGAGTTAATACAGGTAGTAGTTAACGGCACGTTGCAGCTGGAGCAGCCTATCAAGCATATACAAGGTGGAGTTCCAGCGCGTCGGGCTGTCACAAATCAGATGTCTGACGAGTAAGTAGTGTCGCCGCTGAAAGTCAGCAGGGCGAGCCATGGCCGTGTAAGATCTACTAAAATGGCCAGAGATTTTCCTGGCCTTCCACAAGACGTCCTGGACCCCGAGGTATTTGGCAACGAATTGCTGCACGACTAATTTCAGGAGGTGTGCAATGCATGGCACGTGTGTCATTTTGCCATGCTTCAGCGCGCTCAGCAGATTGGCACTGTTGTCGCACACCACTTTTCCAACTGTTAACTTGAGCAGGGTTAGCCACTGATTAGCCTATGACTGCAGAGCTGAAAGCACTGCAGGACCGATGTGGCTCTTGGCTTCCAAGCACAATAGCCGCAGCACAGCATGGCGATGTCTCATCTGGGACATCAAATAGGTTCTGGAAAGGTTGGGGGCCACAGCGGAAGAGGCGGTAGCAGTGGAAAGGGAGGAGTCAGCAGAGGAGGAGATGGAGGATGGAGTAGGAGGAGGAGAAGAAGAGGCAGGCCTGCATGCAATCCGTGGTGGTAACACCAAATCCACACGGGAGCCACAGGTTACATGCTTGATGGCCATCAGAAGTTTCACCCAGTGGGCAGTAAGTTATGTACCTTCCCTACCCGTGTTTGCTATACCACGTGTCTGTGGTCAGATGTCTCTTGGCACAATACTGTGTGCCAGAGATATATTCACTTTCCGCTGAACGTGGCCATATACAGTGCCTTGCAAAAGTATTTGCCCCCCCCCCCCCGCTTGACTTTTTTCATATTTTGTTACATTACAGCTTTAAGTTCAATGTTTTGTTAATCTGAATTTTATGTGATGGATCAGAACACAATAGTCTAAGTTGGTGAAGTGAAATGAGAAAAATATATAAATAAAACTATTGTTCAGAAATAGAAAACAAAAAAATTGGCATGTGTGTATGAATTCACCCCCTTTGTTAGGAAGCCCATAAAAAGCTCTGGCGCAACCAATTAGCTTCAGAAGTCACATAATTAGTGAAATGAAGTCCACCTATGTGCAATCTAAATGTCACATGATCTGTTATTACATATACACACCTTTTTTGAAAGGCCCCAGAGGCTGCAACACCTAAGCAAGAGGCATCACTAACCAAACACTGCCATGAAGGAACTCTCCAAACAAGTAAGGGACAATGTTGTTGAGAAGTTCAAGTCAGGGTTAGGTTATACAAAAATATCCAAATCTTTGATAATCCCCAGGAGCACCATCAAGTCTATCATAACCAAATGGAAAGAACATGGCACAACAGCAAACCTGCCAAGAGACTGCCGCCCACCAAAACTCACGGACCGGGCAAGGAGGGCATTAATCAGAGAGGCAGCACAGAGACCTAAGGTAACCCTGGAGGAGCTGAAGAGTTCCACAGCAGAGACTGGAGTATCTGTACATAGGATGACAATTAGTACATAGGACTCCAAAGAGTTGGGCTTTATGGCAGAGTGGTCAGAAGAAAGCTATTACTTTCAACAAAAAGGCACGTTGTGAGTTTGTGAAAAGGTATGTGTGAGACTCCCAAAATGTATGGAGGAAAGTGCTCTGGTCTGATGAGACTAAAAGAACACCATCTCCACAGTGAAACATGGTGGTGGCAGCATCATGCTGTGGGGATGTTTTTCAGCAGCCGGGACTGGGAAACTGGTCAGAGTTGAGGATGGATGGCGCTAAATACAGGGATATTCTTGAGCAAAACCTGTACCACTCTGTGCCTGATTTGAGGCTAGGATGGAAGTTCACCTTCTAGCAGTACAATGACCCCAAACACACTGCTAAAGCAACACTTGACTGGTTTAAGGGGAAACATGTAAATGTGTTGGAATAGCCTAGTCAAAGCCTGGATCTCAATCCAATAGAAAATCTGTGATCAGACTTAAAGATTGCTGTTCATAAGCGCAAACCATCCAACTTGAAAGAGCTGGAGCAGCTTTGCAAGGAGGAATGGGCAAAAATCCCAGTGGAAAGATGTGGCAAGCTCATAGAGACTTATCCAAAGCGACTTGGAGCTGTGATTGCCGCAAAAGGTGGCTCCACAAAGTATTGACTTTAGGGGGGTGAACAGTTATGCACATTGACTTTTTCTGGTATTTTGTCCTATTTGTTTGCTTCACAATTAAAAATAACATCTTCAAAGTTGTGGGCATGTTCTGTAAATTTAAATGATGCAAATCCTCAAACAATCCATGTTAATTCCAGGTTGTGAGGCACCAAAATACAAAAAAAGTCAAGGGGGGTGAATACTTTTGCAAGGCACTGTAGATCTAGGATGTCCTTCTGGGAGAAATATTTCCTTCCGGGGATCTTCCATTGCGGTGTGCTAATGGTTACAAATTTTCTAAAGGCCTAAGAGTCCACCAGTTTATATGGCAGTAGTTGGCCGGCTAGCAGTTCCGACAAGCCAGCGGTCAGCCGCTGGGCAATAGGGTTATCCGGCGTCATCAACTTTATACGAACAAACATTTGGGCCACGGAAACCTGCCTTCTCCCAGATGAACGTGACGAAGGCACGGAAGAAGAGAGGAGAAGGAGAAGAGGAAGAACGCGGAGAGCCGGGAGTGTGACTTTGTGGGTTCTGACGGCGTTGCTCCCACTGGGATCGATGATGAGAGGCCAGGTACCATCTTAAGGTGATCATCCCTAGGTAAATGTTGGGCTTAACCCTAATAATGCATTTACAGCACAGGCTGCAGATGGCAACACTATTATCAGCAGCTCACACATTAAAAAAAGCCCACACTGTGGAGCCTTGTGTCAGCGTCCCGGTAGCACCAGAAGTTACGGTGCATGGTGGATGGCTCGCTCCAGAAACATTTGCAGTCTGCTTTTAGGCTACTGTGCCCTGCGAACTCTGTCTGCTTCTCCTCCCTATTTGCTGCTCCATCTCTCCCTCTGAACTCCTCTCCTCTTCCTCTCTTATGGGCACCTACGTAATGTCCATTGACACGTCATCATCGTCACCTTCACCACCACTGACATTTGATATTTCGGAGTAGGCAGGTACAGTGGGGACCTCCGTCCTTGGGATGATCTGGGTACTGTAGCCAGACCGCTGGGTGGCGGCCGTTGCTACCTCCTCTTCCTCATCCTATGTCAAGAATGGCTGCGCATTGGTAAGATCTTGGAATGGATGAGAAAATATTTCCTCTGACTCGAGTGGAGGGGCTATGGTGGTGGTGGTGTATTTGGGAGTGCACATAACAGAGAGTGAGGAGTGTGCAGATATAGCAGATGAGGATGGTGCAGAAGCAGATGGCTGAGTGAGCCACTCAGCCAACTCTAGTGCACCCTTTGAAGTAATTGCACGCGTTTTGTAAAACTTCCCACTTAGGCTCCGGCCTGGTGCACCTGTCCAACCCCTACCACCCCTGTGAAATGGTCTGACTCTTCCTCTGCCTGTCATTTTCAAAATTACCCTGTGCCTAAGTCCCTGGAGAAGAGCAGTATTTGTGGAAACAGGTATATCGCAGCCCTCAATCAGTATTTTGTGGAAACAGGTATATCAATCCCCTTAATCAGTATTTTGTGGAAGCAGGTACAGTACAGACCAAAAGTTTGGACACACCTTCTCATTCAAAGAGTTTTCTTTATTTTCATGACTATGAAAATTGTAGATTCACACTGAAGGCATCAAAACTATGAATTAACACATGTGGAATTATATACATAACAAAAAAATGTGAAACAACAAAAAAATATGTCATATTCTAGGTTCTTCAAAGTAGCCACCTTTTGCTTTGATTACTGCTTTGCACACTCTTGGCATTCTCTTGATGAGCTTCAAGAGGTAGTCACCTGAAATGGTTTTCACTTCACAGGTGTGCACTGTCAGGTTTAATAAGTGGGATTTCTTGCCTTATAAATGGGGTTGGGACCATCAGTTGTTTTGTGGAGAAGTCAGGTGGATACACAGCTGATAGTCCTACTGAATAGACTGTTAGAATTTGTATTATGGCAAGAAAAAAGCAGCTAAGTAAAGAAAAACGAGTGGCCATCATTACTTTAAGAAATGAAGGTCAGTCAGTCCGAAAAACTGGGAAAACTTTGAAAGTGTCCCCAAGTGCAGTCACAAAAAACATTAAGCGCTACAAAGAAACTGGCTCACATGCGGACCGCCCAAGGAAAGGAAGACCAAGAGTCACCTCTGCTGCGGAGAATAAGTTCATCCGAGTCACCAGCCTCAGAAATCTCAGGTTAACAGCAGCTCAGATTAGAGACCAGGTCAATGCCACACAGAGTTCTAGCAACAGACACATCTCTAGAACAACTGTTAAGAGGAGACTGTGTGAATCAGGCCTTCATGGTAGAATATCTGCTAGGAAACCACTGCTAATGACAGGCAACAAGCAGAAGAGACTTGTTTGGGCTAAAGAACACAAGGAATGGACATTAGACCAGTGGAAATCTGTGCTTTGGTCTGATGAGTCCAAATTTGAGATCTTTGGTTCCAACCACCGTGTCTTTGTGCGACACAGAAAAGGTGAACGGATGTACTCTACATGCCTGGTTCCCACCGTGAAGCATGGAGGAGGAGGTGTGATGGTGTGGGGGTGCTTTGCTGGTGACACTGTTGGGGATTTATTCAAAATTGAAGGCATACTGAACCAGCATGGCTACCACAGCATATTGCAGCGGCATGCTATTCCATCCGGTTTGCGTTTAGTTGGACCATCATTTATTTTTCAACAGGAAAATGACCCCAAACACACCTCCAGGCTGTGTAAGGGCTAATTGACCATGAAGGAGAGTGATGGGGTGCTGCGCCAGATGACCTGGCCTCCACAGTCACCGGACCTGAACCCAATCAAGATGGTTTGGGGTGAGCTGGACCGCAGGGTGAAGGCAAAAGGGCCAACAAGTGCTAAGCATCTCTGGGAACTCCTTCAAGACTGTTGGAAGACCATTTCAGGTGACTACCTCTTGAAGCTCATCAAGAGAATGGCAAGAGTGTGCAAAGCAATAATCAAAGCAAAAGGTGGCTACTTTAAAGAACCTAGAATATGACATATTTTCTGTTGTTTCACACTTTTTTGTTATATATATAATTCCACATGTGTTAATTCATAGTTTTGATGCGTTCAGTGTGAATCTACAATTTTCATAGTCATGAAAATAAAGAAAACTCTTTGAATGAGAAGGTGTTTCCAAACTTTTGGTCTGTACTGTATATCGCAGGACTCAATCAATATTTCATAGAAACAGGTATATCAAACCTCTTAATCAGTATTTTGTGGAAGCAGGTATTTCGCCCCCCTCAATAAATATTTGGTGGAAACAGGTATATCGAACCCCTTAATCTGTATTTTGTGGAAGCAGTTATATCGCAGGCCTCAATCAATATTTGGTAGAAGCAGGTATATCGAACCACTTAATCTGTATTTTGTGGAAGCAGCTCTATCGTAACCCTCAATCAGTATTTTGTGGAAGCAGGTATATCGCACCCCTCAATCAATATTTGGTGGAAAAAAGTATATCAAACCCCATAATCAATATTTTGTGAAAGCAGGTATATCGCAGGCCTCAATCAATATTTGTGGGAAACAAGTATATCAAACCCCTTAATAGTATTTTGTGGAAGCAGGTATATCGCCCCCCTCAATAAATATTTGGTGGAAACAGGTATATCGAACCCCTTAATCTGTATTTTGTGGAAGCAGTTATATCGCAGGCCTCAATCAATATTTGGTAGAAGCAGGTATATCGAACCCCTTAATCTGTATTTTGTGGAAGCAGCTCTATCGTAGCCCTCAATCAGTATTTTGTGGAAGCAGGTATATCGCACCCCTCAATCAATATTTGGTGGAAAAAGTATATCAAACCCCATAATCAATATTTTGTGAAAGCAGGTATATCGCAGGCCTCAATCAATATTTGTGGGAAACAAGTATATCAAACCCCTTAATAGTATTTTGTGGAAGCAGGTATATCGCACCCCTCAATCAATATTTGGTGGAAACAGGTATATTGTAACCCCCTTAATCAGTAATTTGTGGAAGCAGGTATATTGCAGGCCTCAATCAATATTTGGTAGAAACAGATATATTGAATCCCTTAATAAATATTTTATGGAAGCATTTATATCGCAGCCCTCAATCAGTATTTTGTGGAAGCAGGTATATCAAACCCCTTAATCAGTAACTTGTTGAATAAGGTATATCGCAGGCCTCAATCAATATTTGGTATAAACAGGTATATCGAACCCCATAATCATTATTTTGTGGAAGCAGGTATATCATAGGCCTCAATCAATATTTGGTGGAAGCAGGTATATCAAACCCCTTAATCAGTATTTTGTGGAAGCAGGTATATCGCACTCCTCAATCAATATTTGATGGAAGCAGGCATATCAAACCCCTTAATCAGTATTTTGTGGAAGCAGTTATATCGCTGGCCTCAATCAATTTTTGGTGGAAACAGGTATATCCAACCCCTTAATCAGTATTTTGTGGAAGCAGCTATATTGTAGGCCACAATCGATATTTGGTGGAAGCATTCATATCAAGCCCCTTAATCAGTATTTTGTGGAAACAGGTATATGACAGCCCTTAATCAGTATTTTGTGGCAGCAGGTATATCAAACCCCTTAATCGGTATTTTGTGGAAGCAGTTATATTGTAGGCCTCAATTAATATTTGGTGCAAACAGGTATATCAAACCCCTTAATCAGTATTTTGTGCAATTAGTTATATCGCACCCCTCAATCAATATTTGGTGGAAACAGGTATATTGAACCCTTTAATCAATATTTTGTGAAAGCAGATATATCACACCCCTCAATCAATATTTGCTTGAAGCAGGTAAATCGAACCCCATAATCAGTATTTTGTGGAAGCAGGTATATCACACCGCTCAATTATTATTTTTTTGCCAGAATTTATATCACATTACCCTGTTTATTTGGGGCAATAGATATATCGCAGCCCTGGGCCTCAATCATTATTTTGTGTAAGAAGGTATATCACAACCCTCAATCATTATTTTTTTTGGGGGGGGCAACATGTATATCACATCCATTGCAATTAGTTGTTCCAATAGCGTTTGTCCCTCTAAATATCTGCAGCATTGCAGCAGAAGCGCACACAACTGCTGCACAATTCAAATGCACTATAATATACTTTCTATGTTAGAAAGAATATTATAAGTATATCACACCCCTCAGTATATCACACCTATCGATAGCACACCTCTACCAGTCCTTAAAAGGATTTTTGTGGCCCTATTAGCTAGAGTTTGGTGTCCCTAACAGCCTGTCCCTGCTCCACAAAGCAACCTCTCCCTACACTGGCAAAACATAGAATGTAATCTGGTTGCCAAATCGGGTTCTTTTATAGGGTGGGGGTGTGTCCATGTGCTGAAAGATCTCAATTGGATGTCCTGTCCCACCTTATGGATGTTTCATGGGTCAAAGTTCGATGCAATGCAAAAAAATATTGCGCCGTGGACATCGCCATATGCTTGCATGTTTGTTGAATCACGAATGCGCAAAGTTTGCCGTGAAACGACCGCCTGGCGAACTGCAAGGCCATCTCTAGTGATAGGGACTAGAGGATCGAGGAGGCTGGCTGCACGTGATTGACAGCCTCTTGGGTTTCACTTTTCTGTGTTGTTGCTGGGGATGACCACACTTTCTGTCTCAAGTGTAGCTTAAGTGGTCATTCCTTCTACTCTATTTAGTCTTGCCTCACCCATCATGCTATGCGGTTGTAACATTTAACTCGATATTGCATTAACCCTTAGAAGACAAGTTGATTTTCCATTTTTCCTTTTTACTCCCTGCCTTCCAGGAGCCAATACATTTTTATTTTTTTGTTCATATAGCCAATTGAGGGCTATGCGGGGGTCCAAATCCCATCTTCCCAGCCAATCAGTTGTTTCAGGGAGCCATTGTGCTCACCGGAGCTCTGGTGAGCGAAGCAGACTCCTGGCAGCTTTCCAAGGACAGCACGATACATCATATAGTGGCAGTGCACTTGTTTGATGTGTCCCCCACATGGCAAACTGCATATGGGACTTCTTATGACTTGCTTTCAAAAATGGCTTTCTTCTTGCCCCTCTTCCAGATTTGTGGAGAACACGACTTATAGTTGTCCTTTGGACAGATTCTTCCACCTTAACTGTGGATTTCTATAGCTACTCCAAAGTGACCATGTGCCTTTTACCTGGACTGTCAGTTTAGGCTACTTTCACACTGGCGTTTTGGCTTTTCCGTTTGTGAGATCCATTCAGGGCTCTCACAAGCTGTCCAAAATTGATCAATTTTGCACTAATGAATTCTGAATAGAAAATGATCCGCTCAGAATGCATCAGTTTGCCTCTGTTGAGTCTCCATTTCGCTCTGGAGCGCGAACCAAAACGCTGATCCGTCCTGACACAAAATGGAAATCAATGGGGATGGATCCAACTGTAATGGCTCCATCTGAGGCGGATCCATTTCAATTCGTTTTGATCAACTGAGCATGCATTATAAATGTCCCCTCTCCCAGCAGCCATATCGGCCATCTTGTATGAAGTTCTAAACACACAAGTATGTATAGAAAGTTCTGTCTATCTATCTTTCTTTCTTTCTGTATCTCTTTCTATCATCTATCTATATCACTGACTGGTTATGATGGACCTGGGGTGGGGGGAGGGGGTTAGTGATGGCATGGGGGCAGATTATGGCACTGGGGGGTTGGGCAGGTGGTACAGAGGTGGGGCTGATGGCACGGGAGAAGAGGCACTGTTGGGGGCTCATGGCATGGGGCAGATTATTGCACTGGGGGGGCAGATGGTACTGAATGGGGGCAGATGGCACAGAGGTGTTGCTGATGGCACAGAAGGGAAAGAGGCACTGTTGGGGACTCATGCCATTGGGGCAGATTATGGAATGGGGCTGGATTGTTGGCACCGGTGGGGAAGATAGCACTGGGGGGGGAGATGGTACTGGGGGGGCCGTTGGCATGTGGGCAGATTATGGCATGTGGGGAGTTGATGGCACTGGGAGGGGCCAGATGGTACTGGTGGGGGCAGATGGCACTGAGGGGGGCAGATGACACTGAATGAGGCAAATGGCACAGAGGTATGGCTGATGGCAAGGGGGAAGAGGCACTATGGGCATATTATGGAGGGGGGAGTTGATGGCACTGGGAGGGGGGCAGATGGTACTGGGGCGGCATATGGCACTGAATGGGGGAAGATGGCAAAGAATGGGGTTATCCAAAACAAGATCATGGGAATATTTTTTTTTTTTTAGCATCTTCAGTTCTTCACTAACCCCCCCCCCCCCCCCCCCCCAAAAAAAAAAAAAATTGGTGGTCAAGCCCAAAACTTATCTAATCAAAAGTAAGTTCTTGAAGTAAGTATTTTTTAAATGGGATATCTCTGTCAATGTTGGTGTAAACATGTTCATATAACATATTTAATCTACATTTGCTCTTGGATTATGTCTCGTACAGATGTCTGAAGTCTTAGAATGCGATACAAGAAGGCCCCCCAGAAGGCGCTGTAGAATTCAACAAGCGGTAAGTATAACAAGCGACAATTGGATTTTGTAATAAAATTAGATTCATTGCATTAATCAGTATGTGTTTTATTCTAGACAATAAACACGTCCAGCACTTTTCAGTTAGAAAATGTTTATTTGGTTCCTTTATTGAATACGGTACAAAAATTTTGTTTGTGCAGCAAGAGAATCCCAACCTCCTAACGTGGGTCTGCAGAGGATCGTCTATGCGTTTCGAGCACACCTGCTCTTAATCATGACTCCATGTTGGACCCTGACTCGCTCAGTTTTAAATGCTCCCAGAGTTTGGACTCCACCCTCAAAGGAGGAGAGAGAACTCGGGTGTAGAATAATTAGGTAGTACTACTGGGCTCAGCCAGTGTCCAGCATATTATCTGCAGTGTTCAATGAATAGTGTGCCACCCAAGTGGCAAATACATGTATAAATATATACAATAGACTGATGTAACATTTTTGACATATACAAAAACATTCTAATAATAAAAGAAAAAAAAACTATGTGTGAACACACAGTTGTTTCCATGCCAAACATAGCCAAATGCACAAACTTCAGGAGAGTGTGGAGAGGCCTACAGAGAAAAACAAAACAAAAAAAAACCACACCGCTTTATATTTTCAGTTGACATTAATCCCGCTAATAAAAATATAAGCTTTTTTGTAATAGCATTATCCCATGAAGGTCTTCTATTTCACATGCGTACGAAGGTCAGCTGGATAATCTAATATTGCCACACATGTGTTTTATTCTAGTCTTCATCATCAACCAGCTCACCAGCTGCAGCACCCTCACCTGCTGGGGCCGGCTCAACTCGGACGTCAACAAGGGGAGGTAGACAAAGCATAGACCATAATCATGTTTTAACATTTTTTTCGGTTGGTTTTAGGAACCTCCACCTAGAGCCGTCAGGCAGGATACCCAGTCTCCTCCAGAGTTCGTGGAAGAGCCCGTGGCGGTTGTAGACGTGTAAGTAACAAATATGTAGTTTACTTTTTTATTTTTTTACTTTCTATACATTTTCATTTTCTTTTTCTTCCAGGGTTTCTAGAGTCTCCACCGGGGAAGCTAATGAGTTTGTTGTCCCTCATATCGACAGTGAACTCCTTATCCAACTGATGGAGGCGCATCCCGCTTTATGGGACCACACCGGCCGCCACCATGCCGACCATCATGTCACCCAGTGGCTCTGGAGGGAGATCAGTGAGTCCTTATTCACTAGATGGGGGGGATCTCACTGCGGTGGCTCAGAAGCAATGTGGTAAGTACAGCAATATGTATTTTTACCACATGTAAAATGGTAACCTAACAGCATCCTAATATTATTTTTTATATATTTTTTTTTGTTTACAGTTGAAAAGGTTATCATTCAGTGGTGGTAAATTTCCGACCGCTTCAAGAGAGATTACAACAAGGAGGTTCAGGCCCCGAGTGGATCCAAAGCAACTTCAAGGCCTCCTTATATGTATAGTGCGGCCTTGGGGTTCCTACGACGGATGCAGGGTCTAAGAATTTTTATTTTTTTTTAATAAATAGAAAATGCTTTGGCATTCCTCTCCCTCTGAGTGCAAGGGGCTGTCTGAGACAGAGGAGCGTTTGGTCCCTCTATTTCTGGAAGTCCCCTATGGTCGGAGGGACAACTGTTCTCTTCCTCTGAGTGAAAGGGGCTGTCTGAGACACAGGAGTGTTTGGCCCCTCTATTTCTGTCAGTCCCCTATGGTCAGATGGACAACTGTACTCTCCCTCTGAGTGAAAGGTGCTGTCTGAGAGACATGAGCGTTTGGCCCCTCTGTTTCTGGCATCCCCCTATGGTCAGAGGGACAACTGTTCTCTCCCTCTAACTTCAACGGACTGTCTGAGACAGAGGAGCATTTGGCCCCTCTTTTTCTGGCAGCCCCCTACAGTAAGAGGTAGGCATAGCATAGAACCTGGACGCAGTAATTCAATGCCTTTTTTTTTCTCCACAGAACTGCCAGCAGCGCTCAGGCGCCTGACCCAGCTTTTGAAGCAGACCCGGAACCGACCGCCACCCCCAGCCCTCCTATCCATCATGCCCCTGTTCAGAACAATCCTTGTCCCCTACCAGGTCCCTCTATTCAACAGACGCTCTCTAATTTGAGACAAAATGTGAGAGCGATGTTAAATAGTAGGAGATCCGGTGGGAGCCGTCATGAAGATGATGGGGACATTGTAGAGATCTTTTCCTATACTCTAGAAGCTTTTACTGATTAAACGAGGCGAAGGTTAGTTGACTTGGCACGTCGCCTGGAGGGGGCGGAAGCGGCGCTTTAACCTTCACCATCATTATGCGCTAACCTTAATCCCCAGGATGGGCCAAATGATGCCCAAGCAGGTGTATGAGTTTAAAAATTTGGTGGAGAATGTGGGAAATATGGGAATTTGTTGGGTTGTGGAAAATTTTGCACCGCCCCCATCCCATACCTACTCCCCATCCCACATATATCCCCCATCCCATACCTAGTCCCCATCCCTACACCTACCTCCATCTCACACCTACCTCCATCTCACATCTGCCTCCAATCCCACTTCTTTCACCCATCCCCTTTCCAGCAACCATCCCATTCCTGCCATATGTCACTCCTTTTCTTTCCAAACTCCCTCTTCGATGCCTGCTCGGAAACATTCCAGTTACAACCCGTCCTCTCACCACACCCCTCAAATCCAACCTGTTTATTATAACGCTCATAGAATTAAAAATTGGTTTCTAGGAGTTTTATTTTCTGAACGTCTGAAGTGCCAAAGGTGGCTGAACATTTGATGTTGTACGATCAATAACTGGTTTTCTTATAGCTTCTTATTGATCATATTCCTGCTGATTGGCACATGAAGTAAATCTTGTGCAAATTCACATGAGCCCTTGTGGAAGTCACGGTACATGTGAATCAGCCTCATCAACAATTAATTTGCTAGATAGCGCCAAATTGAAATTTCGCTCTTTAGTACTGATGAAGCTCTCACATAAACTAGAGTCATTACCACAAGGGACATTAAAGGGACATGATGCTGTTAAAGGTGTTGTCCGGGTTCAGAGTCAAAGCTGGACCTACACATAATTTGCACCCAGCCAACCATACGGATGTTAACAACAGAGCAGTTCAAGTTCCAATGCTCTCCCTTGCCCTGCGCAGGATCGGGCAGAACAAGGGCTAACAACAACACACTGCTAAGCGGAGGATTCTGCCAAACAGTGTGTTTGGTGACGTCACCGTCTCTAATGGGCAGGCTTTAGCGTTGTCCTAGCCGTTTTACAGGCTATAACAGGGCTACAGCCGGCCCAATAATGCTGGTGATGCAACGAGACTCACTAATGGGCACAAGCTTCCACCTGGCAGTGCTATGGATACCCCATTATGTCAACGAATCTCCATGAAAGTGCCTCTGCCCTGCAAGATTCAGTGGGGTAGTTTAGTTCAAAATATGTCCGGCTATGTCCGGGTTCAGCTCTGAACCCGGATAACCCCTTGAACAAGCATTATTTTATTGTGTGATGTCAAATAAAATATATCAGCAGTGTAGCAGAACCATTCTTGGGCCTGAGTAAAATAAGAAGACAAAAGGTGTATAAAAATAAATAATTTTGATTTAATATAGGAGAAAACAGTTTAAACAATTAAACAACATTATACTGCCAACTCAGTCTGCCCGCTTTAGAAACAAAGTAATTGGCGAAACTGTCCCTCATTCGGGTGACGGCAAGGGTTGACTGATGTGACAAATGTTGCAGCCTGGTGAGTGTGCAATCAACCTCTTGCGGGTCCAGGCGCAATGGTTCCTCTGATAAAAGATAGTTTTGTAGAACTACATAAGCCTTGACTATATAGTCTATGGTTTCCACCTTAAGCTTTGGTGAGACTACGCCATTTGGCAACTAAAATGCCAAAGGCGCACTCCACCAATCGTCTAGCTCATGTCAGTCTGTAGTTAAACATGCGCTTTATAGTGTTCAAGTCACGGCTAGAGTAGGGCTTGATTAGGTTCTCGCACATTTGGAACGGCAATCCAAAGTCCTTTGAATATAGGAGGCGTCCCATTGCTGAGTTTTTGAAAGCCATCAAGTCATTTGTCTGCCCATAAGCTCCAATGTCAACGGCAACAAACCGATAATCAGCATCCGCAATGGCCATCAAGATAATTGAGAAATATTTTTTGTAGTTGAAAAATTCAGAGCCACTTCCGGAAGGTTTTACAATCCGTATATGTTTGCCATCTACAGCTCCGACACAATTAGGGAATTGTCAGGTTTCCAGGAACTTGTCTGCTATTTGAAGCCACTGTTCTGTAGTTGGATGTACAATGTAATACTCGTGCACTACCTCCCACAATGCACAACAAGTATCGCGTACTATACCGGAAATCGTTAAAAATCCCATCCGATATTGGTAATGCAGCGACGACAGACTTTCTCCCGTAGCAAGAAACCTGTGAACAAATGAATAAAAATAAAAAAATGCTTACCTTATTGTCACCATTAGCCGCTCTGCAAGAGAAATTCCCCTTCTGTAGCGAGTATCCTGTCTTTCAATGTGTGTTGAAATGTGCTGCAGTAGCTGGTCATAACTCTCGACAGTCATGCACATATAACTGAAAAAAAAATCAGGATTCGCACAAAGCTCCAAATAGAGGACAGAAAAAACGCCTCAGGTCATCCATTTGGAATTCTCGTGTGGACCCAATACCGGCGTCTTCTTCTTTCCTGTGCATGTCTTCTCCATCTCGCTTTCAGGATTAGAAGCCTCAATCGCAGACGTAAGTGTGCAGGCAACATGGTTCCAAAGCACAAAGAGCCTGAATGGAGGTTTCCCTGCTTAAATACACTGTAAAAGTGGGTGGACACTTTGAGACACGCTTTCTCCTTAAAAACAGATCTGCTAAACGGAAGCCAAAATGGAAGCAAACGTAACGAATGGATCCGCTTTACAGACGGATCTGTTTGGATGGATCCATTAGAAAGTGGTCCGAATACATCCGTTTTGCCATTTCACGGATCCGTGAAGCACGAGTGTGAAAGTAGCCTTAGGTGGACGGCCAAATCTTGGTAGGTTTGCAGTTGTGTCATATTCCTTACATTTTCTGATGATTTAACAGTGTTCTGTGAGATGTTCACAGCTTGGGATATTTTTTTTATAACCTAACCCTGCTTTATACTTTTCACAACTTTATCCCTGACACGTTCTCTAAGAAATCTATGAGGCCTTCACAGAACAGGTGTAGTTACACTGAGAATAAATTACACACCAGTGGACTCTATTTACTAATTAAGTGAAGGCAATTGGTCACAATGCATTTTATTTAGGGGTATCAGAGTACAGGGGGCTGAATACAAATGCACAACACACTTTCCAGATTTTTATTTAGTAAATACTTTCCAGATTTTTTTATTTTTTTTTAAACCACGTATCATTTTCTATTCACTTCACACATACTTGCAACTTTTTTGTTGATCTATCACATAAAATCCCACAAATGGATGAGGTGAGTATGTTTTTTGTTTTTTTTGCCGCCACTTCAGGAAAAATAGTTACCAAAGCGAACTTTTCCTGTAATTCGGATCAAAATATATTTGTTTGGTTTTTATTCGCTCAACATTAATATTAATCTTTAAATTGAGAAGAAAAAAATCTAATAGGCCACATGAAGAGATTTAAGTTGCTTTGTAAGTTGCTGTGATCCTGCTCTTCCAGCTCCAGTTTAGGTTAATTGATATTTTTATTGCAGAAATGTATGTTACACATAGGTCAACAGAACCTCTGGCAGTCATCTTCTATTGAATATTGTAGCACATCCACTGCTGACCTTTCCTTTCACGTAGATGTGTGGTCTTCTGGCAATTATCCCAGTATGTGTGACAAGCAGAAGTCATATAAATGTGCAGGTCCTGCCCTGTTAAGCTGTAGAACAAGTAATCTTGCACACCTGGAGACATGTCATATAACGAAAAGAGGTATATCATCATTTTCCAAGTGTCATCTTGTACTATGTAATACACTAAATATATATTATTATGCAAAGATGTTGTTTAACCCCTTCCTGACATTTGACGTACTATTACATCACAGCGGTAAGTGACTTCCCACAAGTTGACTTAATAGTAAGTCATGCTGATCAGTGCAGGGGCCAGCTGTGACTGACAGCCGGGATCCTGCTGTATCCGCTGGCATACCTGCATACACACACTGATGGCGGTGGGTTAAACCTTTATATGCCACAATCAATGCTGACCATGGCATATAGGAGGTTCACAGAGTAAGGGGGCTCCCTCTTTCTCCCAATCGGCCCCCATGCTGCGAAGACAGGGAACAGATGGCTGCCATAGCAACCCCAGGCCTTGAAAAATCCTCAGGTTCTGCCATTTATGGGAGCCCATGAGGTTCTGGCTCTAGGCTGGGTCTCCTAGACCTAGACAACTGTTAGCATGAAACTGGCAGCATTAATACAGCATGCATTGTACTGCATTGAAACAGGGATCAGACCCTGAAATGTAGTGAAAAAAGTATAAAAAGGTGTTTTATAAAAAAAAAAAAAGTTTCCAGTAAAAAAAAAAAAAGCCTCCAATTTAAAGGCCTCCTTTGGAAGGACTCGCTGATCCAAATTGCCTCCCCCCAGGGAGGGTCATACCACTTCAATTCCCTGAAAACAAATTGCCTGTATATCACCTTGATGATACGTATTGACATGACGGGCACCCGGGGTATCAGCATTCTTGCAGATGTCATTAAGATGCTCATCTATACGACGACGGAACTCGCATATCGTATTTGCTACATATTGATACCACAGGTACACGTAATCAGATAGATAAGTCCAGAGTATCTGCAATTGATAAACGTACGGATGGTATATGAATTTGTAGTGACCGGGTCAAATTTTGATTCTATAGATTGGATTTGCTCATGTCTGATGTTGACATATTTTAGGCCCAGTCACCAGGGTGAAATCTGCCTGATTTTAGGAATAAAAAAATAAAATAAAAAAATTATATATATATATATATATATATATATATATATATATATATTTACTGGGATATACATAAAAAAAATAAAAATCACCAAAAATTCTAAAAAAAATACATGACTTAAACCATTAGTCATTTTGTGATGACACATTCCCTTTAATTGTATTTTCCTTTTATTTGATTTGATGGTTTTGCAATATCTGTTTAATACTAAACATCAATACTAACTTCCTGTCACTTTATTTACTTAAAATAAAGCCAAATTTCCATATAAGATATTAGATGTTTGTATATATGTCAGAGAAAATGAATAATACTTCTGCTTCTGACAACTTCTTTTTTTATGAATAGTATAGCATGGTCATCTATCAGCATGGTATGGTTCCTTTTGTCAGAAAGATATGCAAATACAAAATTTCAAAATCGCAGTGTGCCAGAAATATAATTCAAGTATCGTGTTTCACAGAGAATACATATTCTTATTTTTACTATGTACCTTAAAAATGTAAGCAGCTTCTCATGAAACAGTAATTATTAACAGTCACAGGCATATTTATGTGTGGTTGTCTCTTTTATTTATCTAAGGATCATCTAACATACAGACAGTACAGAGACGTTACAAAATTATGTAGAACTTATCGAGTAATGTATTATATCATGTTTTTTTTTGTCCAGAAGTGAAAGATTTATTTTTAAGCCAGTCTTATTCTAATTACTCTGGGTTAACACATAGTGGGATATTTATAATTACTGTTTCAAACAGTATATAAACGTAAAGAAGATAAATCAAATTCATTGCAGGAGCACATACGGTGTGATAGAATAGGCACATCTTGACATATTAGAATCTTTTTTTTTTTCATAATACCACCCATTGATTGTTGCACTTTACCATTATTTTGCACCACAATTGTGGCACATGACATAAAACTGGGCTTCCTTTCTCATGTCCCTCTCTCTCGACACTTGTATGATGTGAAATGTGTCCAATACACATAATAAATAAGGTACACATGTACCATGTACATCAGTCTTTTGGCACAATTTGAGCTAGAATTATTGCAAATGATGTTTTGGGCATTCCACCCACAGGGTTTTTGTGAAAAACATTACTTTTTTCATGGCATTATGAATAGTTTTTCCTTCTTCCAAACATGTTGCAGCTTAAAGGCTATAAATAGGGATGAGCGAACCCGAACTGTATAGTTCGGGTTCGTACCAAATTTTGGGGTGTCCGTGACACGGACCCGAACCCGGACATTTTCGTAAAAGTCCGGGTTCGGTGTTCGTCGCTTTCTTGGCGCTTTTGTGACGCTTTCTTGGCGCTTTTTGAAAGGCTGCAAAGCAGCCAATCAACAAGCGTCATACTACTTGCCCCAAGAGGCCGTCACAGCCATGCCTACTATTGGCATGGCTGTGATTGGCCAGAGCACCATGTGACCCAGCCTCTATTTAAGCTGGAGTCACATAGCGCCGCCCGTCACTCTGCTCTGATTAGCGTAGGGAGAGGTTGCAGCTGCGACAGTAGGGCAAGATTAGGCTGATTAACTCCTCCAAAAGACTCCATCCAGTGATCGATCTGCAGCTGTGGATCATTGAGCTGCTGATACTCAATTGCTCACTGTTTTTAGGCTGCCCAGACCGTTTGTCAGTCACTTTTTTCTGGGGTGATCGGCTGCCATTTTGTGTCTTGTGGTGCGCCAGCCCTTGCTGCGACCAAGTGCATTTAACCCTCAATGGTGTGGTTGTTTTTTGGCTAAAGCCTACATCAGGGTGAAGCTGTCACACCAAGTGCATTTAACCAGCAATAGTCTGTTTATTTTTTGGCCATATACTACATCAGGGGCAAGCTGCGCCTGTCACAAAGTGCATTTAACCCTCAATGGTGTGGTTGTTTTTTGGCTAAAGCCTACATCAGGGTGAAGCTGTCACACCAAGTGCATTTAACCAGCAATAGTCTGTTTATTTTTTGGCCATATACTACATCAGGGGCAAGCTGCGCCTGTCACCAAGTGCATTTAACCCTCAATGGTGTGGTTGTTTTTTGGCTAAAGCCTACATCAGGGTGAAGCTGTCACACCAAGTGCATTTAACCAGCTATAGTCTGTTTATTTTTTGGCCATATACTACATCAGGGGCAAGCTGCGCCTGTCACCAAGTGCATTTAACCCTCAGTAGTGTGGTTGGTCAAGCTGTCACACCAAGTGCATTTAACCAGCAATAGTGTGGTTATTTTTTGGCCATATCCCAGTCTAATTCTGTCAGTAAACGTATACCTGTCACCCAGCGCCTAAATACTAGGCCTCAAGTTTATATCCCGCTAAATCTGTTGTTACTGCTGTACTGTTGTGGCTGGGCAAGTTATTTAGTGTCCGTCAAAGCACATTTTTTGTTCTGGGTTGAAATACAATTCCCAATTTAGCAATTTCCTAATTTAGTGGTTTCTGCCGTATCAGGCCTACTTTAAATACATCCCTAAAAGGGTATATCAGAATCAAGGTGCTGATAGGATCATTCAGAATAACTTCACACACACGCTACTGTGCATTTCCAAGTCTAATTCTGTCAGTAAATCTATACCTGTCACCCAGCGCCTAAATACTAGGCCTCAAATTTATATCCCGCTAAATCTGTCGTTAATGCTGTACTGTTGTGGCTGGGCAAGTTATTTAGGGTCCGTCAAAGCTCATTTTTTGTTCTGGGTTGAAATACAATTCCCAATTTAGCAATTTCCTAATTTAGTGGTTTCTGCTGTATCAGAGCTATTTGAAATCTATCCCTAAAAGGGTATATAATATTCAAGGTGCACATAGGGTCATTCAGAATAACTTCACACACACGCTACTGTGCATTTCCAAGTCTAATTCTGTCAGTAATTCTATACCTGTCACCCAGCGCCTAAATACTAGGCCTCAAATTTATATCCCGCTAAATCTGTCGTTACTGCTGTACTGTTGTGGCTAGGCAAGTTATTTAGTGTCCGTCAAAGCACATTTTTTGTTCTGGGTTGAAATACAATTCCCAATTTAGCAATTTCCTAATTTAGTGGTTTCTGCTGTATCAGAGCTATTTGAAATCTATCCCTAAAAGGGTATATAATATTCAAGGTGCACGTAGGGTCATTCAGAATAACTTCACACACACGCTACTGTGCATTTCCAAGTCTAATTCTGTCAGTAAATCTATACCTGTCACCCAGCGCCTAAATACTAGGCCTCAACTTTATATCCCGCTAAATCTGTCGTTACTCACCGCTGTACTGTTGTGGCTGGGCAAGTTATTTAGTGTCCGTCAAAGCACATTTTTTGTTCTGGGTTGAAATACAATTCCCAATTTAGCAATTTCCTAATTTAGTGGTTTCTGCTGTATCAGGCCTACTTTAAATACATCCCTAAAAGGGTATATCAGAATCAAGGTGCTGATAGGGTCATTCTGAATAACTTCACACACACGCTACTGTGCATTTCCAAGTCTAATTCTGTCAGTAAATCTATACCTGTCTCCCAGCGCCTAAATACTAGGCCTCAAATTTATATCCTGCTAAATCTGTCGTTACTGCTGTACTGTTGTGGCTAGGCAAGTAATTTAGTGTCCGTCAAAGCAAATTTTTTTGTTCTGGGTTGAAATACAATTCCCAATTTAGCAATTTCCTAATTTAGTGGTTTCTGCTGTATCAGAGCTATTTGAAATCTATCCCTAAAAGGGTATATAATATTCAAGGTGCACATAGGGTCATTCAGAATAACTTCACACACACGCTACTGTGCATTTCCAAGTCTAATTCTGTCAGTAAATCTATACCTGTCACCCAGTGCCTAAATACTAGGCCTCAAATTTATATCCCGCTAAATCTGTCGTTACTGCTGTACTGTTGTGGCTGGGCAGGTTATTTAGTGTCCGTCAAAGCACATTTTTAGTTCTGGGTTGAAATACAATTCCCAATTTAGCAATTTCCTAATTTAGTGGTTTCTGCTGTATCAGAGCTATTTGAAATCTATCCCTAAAAGGGTATATAATATTCAAGGTGCACATAGGGCCATTCTGAATAACTTCACACACACGCTACTGTGCATTTCCAAGTCTAATTCTGTCAGTAAACCCATACCTGTCACCCAGCGCCTAAATACTAGGCCTCAAATTTATATTCAGCTGAATATGAATACAATACATTGGGCCAAATAATATTTTTGTTGTTGTGGTGAACGATAACAATGAGGAAAACATCTAATAAGGGACGCGGACGTGGACATGGTCGTGGTGGTGTTAGTGGACCCTCTGGTGCTGGGAGAGGACGTGGCCGTTCTGCCACATCCACAAGTCCTAGTGTACCAACTACCTCAGGTCCCAGTAGCCGCCAGAATTTACAGCGATTTATGGTGGGGCCCAATGCCGTTCTAAGGATGGTAAGGCCTGAGCAGGTACAGGCATTATTCAATTGGGTGGCCGACAGTGGATCCAGCACGTTCACATTATCTCCCACCCAGTCTTCTGCAGAAAGCGCACAGATGGCGCCTGAAAACCAACCCCATCAGTCTGTCACATCACCCCCATGCATATCAGGGGAACTGTCTGAGCCTCAAGTTATGCAGCAGTCTCTTATGCTGTTTGAAGACTCTGCTGGCAGGGTTTCCCAAGGGCATCCACCTAGCCCTTCCCCAGCGGTGGAAAACATAGAATGCACTGACGCACAACCACTTATGTTTCCTGATGATGAGGACATGGGAATACCACCTCAGCAAGTCTCTGATGATGACGAAACACAGGTGCCAACTGCTGCGTCTTTCTGCAGTGTGCAGACTGAACAGGAGGTCAGGGATCAATACTGGGTGGAAGACGATGCAGGGGACGATGAGGTCCTAGACCCCACATGGAATGAAGGTCGTGCCACTGACTTTCACATTTCGGAGGAAGAGGCAGTGGTGAGACCGAGCCAACAGCGTAGCAAAAGAGGGAGCAGTGGGCAAAAGCAGAACACCCGCCGCCAAGAGACTCCGCCTGCTACTGACCGCCGCCATCTTGGACCGAGCACCCCAAAGGCAGCTTCAAGGAGTTCCCTGGCATGGCACTTCTTCAAACAATGTGCTGACGACAAGACCCGAGTGGTTTGCACGCTGTGCCATCAGAGCCTGAAGCGAGGCATTAACGTTCTGAACCTTAGCACAACCTGCATGACCAGGCACCTGCATGCAAAGCATGAACTGCAGTGGAGTAAACACCTTAAAAACAAGGAAGTCGCTCAGGCTCCCCCTGCTACCTCTTCTGCTGCTGCCGCCTCGGCCTCTTCTGCTGCTGCCGCCTCGGCCTCTTCCTCCGCCTCTGGAGGAACGTTAGCACCTGCCGCCCAGCAAACAGGGGATGTACCACCAACACCACCACCACCTCCGTCACCAAGCGTCTCAACCATGTCACATGGCAGCGTTCAGCTCTCCATCTCACAAACATTTGATAGAAAGCGTAAATTCCCACCTAGCCACCCTCGATCCCTGGCCCTGAATGCCAGCATTTCTAAACTACTGGCCTATGAAATGCTGTCATTTAGGCTGGTGGACACAGACAGCTTCAAACAGCTCATGTCGCTTGCTGTCCCACAGTATGTTGTTCCCAGCCGCCACTACTTCTCCAAGAGAGCCGTGCCTTCCCTGCACAACCAAGTATCCGATAAAATCAAGTGTGCACTGCGCAACGCCATCTGTAGCAAGGTCCACCTAACCACAGATACGTGGACCAGTAAGCACGGCCAGGGACGCTATATCTCCCTAACTGCACACTGGGTAAATGTAGTGGCAGCTGGGCCCCAGGCGGAGAGCTGTTTGGCGCACGTCCTTCCGCCGCCAAGGATCGCAGGGCAACATTCTTTGCCTCCTGTTGCCACCTCCTCCTTCTCGGCTTCCTCCTCCTCTTCTTCCACCTGCTCATCCAGTCAGCCACACACCTTCACCACCAACTTCAGCACAGCCCGGGGTAAACGTCAGCAGGCCATTCTGAAACTCATATGTTTGGGGGACAGGCCCCACACCGCACAGGAGTTGTGGTGGGGTATAGAACAACAGACCGACGAGTGGTTGCTGCTGGTGAGCCTCAAGCCCGGCCTGGTGGTGTGCGATAATGGGCGAAATCTCGTTGCAGCTCTGGGACTAGCCGGTTTGACGCACATCCCTTGCCTGGCGCATGTGCTGAATTTGGTGGTGCAGAAATTCATTCACAACTACCCCGACATGTCAGAGCTGCTGCATAAAGTGCGGGCCGTCTGTTCGCGCTTCCGGCGTTCACATCCTGCCGCTGCTCGTCTGTCTGCGCTACAGCGTAACTTCGGCCTTCCCGCTCACCGCCTCATATTCGACGTGCCCACCAGGTGGAACTCCACCTTGCACATGCTGGACAGACTGTGCGAGCAGCAGCAGGCCATAGTGGAGTTTCAGCTGCAGCACGCACGGGTCAGTTGCACTGCGGAACAGCACCACTTCACCACCAATGACTGGGCCTCCATGCGAGACCTGTGTGCCCTGTTGCGCTGTTTCGAGTACTCCACCAACATGGCCAGTGGCGATGAGGGAGGTTTTTTTGCAACAGCAGAGGCCAGGTACAAATGTGGCCAGCCAGGGCCCACTACTGGAGGACGAGGAGGACGAGGATGAGGAGGAGGTGCAGGAGGATGAGGATGAAGCATGGTCACAGCGGGGTGGCACCCAACGCAGCTCAGGCCCATCACTGGTGCGTGGCTGGGGGGAAAGGCAGGACGATGACGATACGCCTCCCACAGAGGACAGCTTGTCCTTACCCCTGGGCAGCCTGGCACACATGAGTGACTACATGCTGCAGTGCCTGCGCAACGACAGCAGAGTTGCCCACATTTTAACGTGTGCGGACTACTGGGTTGCCACCCTGCTGGATCCACGCTACAAAGACAATGTGCCCACCTTACTTCCTGCACTGGAGCGTGATAGGAAGATGCGCGAGTACAAGCGCACGTTGGTAGACGCGCTACTTAGAGCATTCCCAAATGTCACAGGGGAACAAGTGGAAGCCCAAGGCCAAGGCAGAGGAGGAGCAAGAGGTCGCCAAGGTAGCTGTGTCACGACCAGCTCCTCTGAGGGCAGGGTTAGCATGGCAGAGATGTGGAAAAGTTTTGTCAACACGCCACAGCTAACTGCACCACCACCTGATACGCAACGTGTTAGCAGGAGGCAACATTTCACTAACATGGTGGAACAGTACGTGTGCACACCCCTCCACGTACTGACTGATGGTTCGGCCCCATTCAACTTCTGGGTCTCTAAATTGTCCACGCGGCCAGAGCTAGCCTTTTATGCCTTGGAGGTGCTGGCCTGCCCGGCGGCCAGCGTTTTGTCTGAACGTGTATTCAGCACGGCAGGGGGCGTCATTACAGACAAACGCAGCCGCCTGTCTACAGCCAATGTGGACAAGCTGACGTTCATAAAAATGAACCAGGCATGGATCCCACAGGACCTGTCCATCCCTTGTCCAGATTAGACATTAACTACCTCCCCTTAACCATATATTATTGTACTCCAGGGCACATTCAATTCTATTTTTATTTTCATTTTACCATTATATTGCGAGGCTACCCAAAGTTGAATGAACCTCTCCTCTGTCTGGGTGCCGGGGCCTAAATATATGCCAATGGACTGTTCCAATGTTGGGTGACGTGAAGCCTGATTCTCTGCTATGACATGCAGACTAATTCTCTGCTGACATGAAGCCAGATCCTCTGTTACGGGACCTCTCTCCTCTGCCTGGGTGCTGGGCCTAAATATCTGACAATGGACTGTTGCATTGGTGGCTGACGTGAAGCCTGATTTTCTGTTATGACATGCAGACTAATTCTCTGCTGACATGAAGCCAGATTGTCTGTTACGGGACCTCTCTCCTCTGCCTGGGTGCTGGGCCTAAATATCTGACAATGGACTGTTGCATTGGTGGCTGACGTGAAGCCTGATTCTCTGCTATGATATGAAGACTGATTCTCTGCTGACATGAAGCCAGATTGTCTGTTACGGGACCTCTCTCCTCTGCCTAGGTGCTGGGCCTAAATTTATGAAAATGGACTGTTACAGTGGTGGGTGACGTGAAGCCTGATTCTCTGCTATGACATGAAGACTGATTTTCTGCTGACATGAAGCCAGATTGTCTGTTACGGGACCTCTCTCCTCTGCCTGGGTGCTGGGCCTAAATTTATGAAAATGGACTGTTGCAGTGGTGGGTGACGTGAAGCCTGATTCTCTGCTTTGATATGAAGACTGATTCTCTGCTGACATGAAGCCAGATTCTGTGTTACGGAACCTCTCTCCTCTGCCTGGGTGCTTGGCCTAAATTTATGAAAATTGACTGTTGCAGTGGTGGCTGACGTGAAGCCTGATTCTCTGCTATGACATGCAGACTGATTCTCTGCTGACATGAAGACAGATTCTCTGTTACGGGACCTCTCTCCTCTGCTTGGGTGCCGGGGCCTAAATATCTGAGAATAGACTGTTCCAGTGGTGGGTGACGTGAAGCCAGATTCTCTGCTATGGGACCTCTCTCCAATTGATTTTGGTTAATTTTTATTTATTTAATTTTTATTTTAATTCATTTCCCTATCCACATTTGTTTGCACGGGATTTACCTACATGTTGCTGCCTTTTGCAGCCCTCTAGCCCTTCCCTGGGCTGTTTTACAGCCTTTTTAGTGCCGAAAAGTTCGGGTCCCCATTGACTTCAATGGGGTTCGGGTTCGGGACGAAGTTCGGATCAGGTTCGGATCCCGAACCCGAACATTTTCGGGAAGTTCGGCCAAACTTCTCGAACCCGAACATCCAGGTGTCCGCTCAACTCTAGCTATAAACACTTTCAAGGGCAATTATTTTTATGGAATCATTTTACCCATTGAGTAAGAAAAAAAAAATCAGTTGATCTTTATTAAATCAAGATTAGTGATCAACACTAATCTTGATTTAATAAAGATCAACTGAATTATAATTTTTTTACTCAATGGGTAAAATGATTCCATAAAAATAATGGTCGGCTTGAGAATCTCGATGCTCGGCACGTGGCAGTACTCGGCCGAGTACCGCATGTTCTCGAGCACAATGCTTGAGTCTCCTACCCGCACGTTTTTTGGATGCTACGCATTGGCTGGCCGGAACTCGTTATCGGATGCTATATAGCTCTCGATGACTCGTGTTTGGTTCAGTCTTAGTCAGGGAGAGCTGAGCATAGGAAGGGACAGACAGTGTAGGGAGTGTTATTGAAAGATTTTTATTTGAAAAACTTTTCAGAGACCCAAAAGTCGTTTTAAGGACTATTGTGTGTGACAGCAGCAATATATATTTGAACTCCTATAAATATACCCGGGTTTAAGGGAACGGCCCAACGTCCGTTTCGCTATCGCGATTGACAAAGAGCGATAGCAAAATGGACTTTGGGCCGTTCCCTTGAACCAGAGTATGTACTATATATGTATATCATAGCTCTCAGCCATAATTGTCGGACTCTGCGGCTCCTTTGGAGTCACTGCTGATGTTCCTAGTGACATATAGGTTGTGGATGCCTGTGGTTACCGATTTACTTTCAATTCTATGGGTGTGTAAAGTGTGCACATCCAAAAAATATCTGAGACCTCCAGTATACTTTTTCATTAGATGGTGTCCGCTGCGGACAGTGACATTAGCTGCGCCACATCTCCAATGTAAAGTGTGCACATCCAAAAAATTATCTGTGACATCCAGTGTAGTTTTTCAATAGACGGTGTCTGCTTCTGACAGTGACATTAGCTGCACCACATCTCCAGTGTAAAGTGCGTGCATCCCAAAATTTTAGAAGATGGTGAAGGAGTACATAGCAGACCGTGTCAATGTCCTCAATGATCCCTCAGCTCAGTGCCTTACAACTACTGGGTGTCCAAGCTGAGCACGTGGCACAAACTGGTGCTCTATGCCTTGGAGGTGCTGGCCTGCCCTGCCACCAGCGTTTTGTCTCAGCGGATATTTAATGCTGCTGGTGGCATTATAACAGATAAGCGTATCAGCCTGTCAACTGAAAATGCTGACAGGTTATAAAAATTAACAAGGCCTGGATTGACCATGACTTCTCGACTCCACCAGAGGAAAGCTAATGAACATAAAGGCATTTTAAATGTGTTGTTTATAATGTACTGAATACACTGTATTCCCATGCACCCCTTCCACCACAAACAAGGGAATATGGTTGAATCTTCCTTTTCTCATCCTTCTCCTCCTCTTCCATCATATCAACATGATTAGTCGTAGGATATAATGCCCTCGTATATATGCCCTTCGCATATAATGTTTTACAGGGTCAGCTCAGCTGCAGGCCCTCGCATATAATTTTTTAGAGTTTCAGCTCACCAGCAGGCCCTCAACTACAATGTTTTACAGGGTCAGCTCACCAGCAGGCCCTCAACTAAAATCTTTTATAAGGCGGCTGGTTTACTACGTTGTTACCCCCAACCAGAAGGGTCTCATCCATTAGGGATTATTGTATCCCCCGGACCATCTAGCACAGGACTACCCCTCGTATGCAACACTGCATCCCACCCTGGGATAGCAGAGCACAAGCTTTTTTAGCTTGTCCTTTTCTCCAGTGTCTATTCAGCCTAAGGTCAGATACCTGTGGCTATCCTGTTA
Organism: Bufo gargarizans; assembly: GCF_014858855.1. Classification (NCBI taxonomy): domain Eukaryota; kingdom Metazoa; phylum Chordata; class Amphibia; order Anura; family Bufonidae; genus Bufo; species Bufo gargarizans. Next base: position 197,075,827 of record NC_058080.1, read on the forward strand.
CCTCCTGCAGTCGTTCCCCTGAAGAGTCACGGACAGAAACGTGCCACGTCGGGAGACCACTGGAAGTATCGTCATCTATTTTATCACTGGTAAATTGCCTGTAGTTCAAGGGTTCAGGTCCAATACAGGGACAGGCTACCGGACGGGGTCGCCTTTCCAAAGGCGAGTGCTCCGTGTGGTCCAGGTAGAAGCATAATAGCCCCCTTCACCTTGATAGAGTTATATAGGACCTACTGCTCCATCTACCCAGTTACACAGCAGAAGCACTCACTCCCGCCCGGCATTCACCCAGTGTCTCCTGCCTCCTGTCATCAAGGAACCTTTCCCATTATCCACAAAAGGGTCTGGTAAGACTGTTTGCGTCTTCACGGACGGAGCAGAATTTTTTGTCTATACCAGCAAGGCACCATTAAGTTGGTCTTATTCGTGTATGTATGTCTACATTGTGTAGTGAGTCCTATTATTCTGTATTTTCTAGACCATATTAAAAGTTATATTTTAAATAAGTATACTCCCCCCTTCCCCTGTGTAGGGGCCCATTGTCTGCTTGTCACTTCGGAGTGTCTGCATAGCCTGAATTGACTCAGTGCTCTGATCAATTTTTGCTCAGCTCACCAGCAGGCATGCACCTAAAATCTTTTACAGGGTCAGCTCACCAGCAAGCCCTTACATTAATGTTTTACAGGGTCAGCTCACCAGCAAGCCCTTACATTAATGTTTTACAGGGTCAGCTCACCTGAAAACCCGCAGGCCAGCACCTAAAATCTTTTACAGGGTCAGCTCAACAGCAGGCCCTCGCATATAATCTTTTACAGGGTCAGCTCACCTGCAGGAAATTTTGGAAGCCATTTCACTTAGTGAATAGGCTTTAGGAGTGTAGGAGTCCCACTACCTGAACAATTGTGCCACAATGTGAATAAGGCCCTCCTTTATGTGATATACAAGTTGCATCGGAGTGCCTCTTCCTTGTAATTTTTGGCAGCACTTGCACTTTATATACAAGTAAATATACAGGAAAGAATAATTCCTAAAAAATGTTCCTCTAAAATTGATTTTATCTTTCGGTTTTGTGCGTATTATTGCCAGTCTGCAAAAGTGGCGTACTACTGGGACAACGTCATTCCCAGCAGCAACCTGGGAGTCCAAGATGCATCCAGACATCCTCCCCATGCTGTTCCCAAACCATTTCAGTGGTCTTTACATCAATTTCTGACCTTTTCCTATGAACCAGGCACCTTCCCCTCTTCAGAGCAGGGGGTGCCTGTCTTAATGCTTGGGTTTTCCCATTGACTTACATTGCGATCGGGTGCTCGGTAGATAGGTGACATATTCAATATAAAGAGGACCTTTCACCATTCCTGACATGACCGTTTTAATAACGTCATGCATCCCCCGTGTAATAACCATTCTGGAGAATCTATTCTTATGGCCCTATGTTTTGCAATTTCTGTATTTTTTCTACTAGAAGTTATTAATGAATTGCTAGCAGTCTGCAATAAAGGTACAGAGGGATGGTAACAAGTTGGGGGGGGGTGTATCTGGACAGTCACACTCTATCCAATAGGTGCTGCCATTTTCAGACTGTACAGGTGCACACCCCCAGCTTGTTACCACCCCTCTGTACCCTTACTGCAGACTGCTATAAATTCATTCATAGCTAGTAGAAATAATTAAGGAATGGCACAACATAAAGCCATAGCAATAGATGTCCCAGAATTATTACATGAGGAATGCATGAAGCTATTAAAACAGAAGGGGTGACAGGTCCTCTTTAAGCAACATTCATATCCGTTGATAAGACTTTAGCTATGAGCTGTCAGGAATTCGGAGATAAGGGCTACACATAGCTGTCAGAATGGCAACATGTGTGAAACTGGAACCAAGACACTCTACAGCTAGGCCTGTAGAACAAAAGCTTAACCCTGTAGGACAAAAACTGCTTTAAATGTTTAATAAAGACAAATTGAAAAAATTATTCTTAGCACAAAATTAGTAAAATGCAATAATAAAAACGCCCCTGGAGGTGTTCATAGCCTTTAATTCCAAGTTTAAAATGCACAACAAACAAAGCATTTTGGTTTCTGGTGATTTGTGTTTTTGGGTCTGTGACTAGAGATGAGCAAATTTTTCAGAAATTAGATTCGGGCAGTTTGCCTAATTTTGAGAAAAAAATTGGCTTGATCAGAATTGGTTCGCAACAAATTGCGTAAAACCCCCCCGGCTATTTCCTGCCTGCAGAGAGCTTTTATAGTGGTGTAGAACACTGTGCCTTGCAGTAACACACATAGGGAGTCTGCTGTGGTAGTGAAATAATACTGTGAGTCAGTATGACATGCAGAGGACAGTCGTCGCTCTTAGAATCGCTGCACACTTCACTTATTTGGGCAGTCACGTGGCCAAAACTGACCAAATAACTCAAGTATGAACTCAGCCTTACAGGTCGATGTTAACGCCAAGAAGAAGCGCACTCCTTTTACACCGCCGTCAACTGATTCCACATAGATGTCTACAGAACCTGTTCTATTAAAAGCTTATACAAGTGGAGCCCCCGACAGAGTGGAGAGGGTGTCAGCAGTAAGTTTGTGTGGACGTCACTGATTATTTTGCCCTTCCTCTAATCTGTCAGAACAATAACCCCCAAAAAACAGATCCTGTCTGTTGAACATCCGCCTTCACTCAGTCAGCATTTGGTCAGTAATCCATCAGTATTGCTAATGCTAAAAAGAGCAGGAATGGATCCAAAACAGAGATGACACGTGAATGGAATATTTGCATGTCTTCTGAGTTTTGTACACACTCTTGCTTTTGGCTACCAAATTACAAGCCATAAAGGCCTTACAGCTGCTACACAGACAGAATCCGTTGGGCGTCTCCTTTTTCCTTCCTTCTGACAGATTACAAGGAAGGGTCAAATGATGTCAGCACGGCCGAAAGGCAAAATAGTGGCCCAATCATGAAGTGGAGAGAGTGGGAACAGCATGAGAAGTCCACAGAGTGGCCCTATGACATAGTGATGAGGTGAAAGCAGCATAAGGAGGCCATAGAGTGGTACAATGACAGTGTAGAGGTGGCAGCAGCAGCATTAGAAGGTCACAGAGTGGCACAAAGACAAAGTATGGAGGTGACGGCAGCAGCATCAGGAGGAGGCCACAGAGTGACACAATGACAGTGTGGAGGTGGCGGCAGCATCATGAGGCCACAAAGTTGCAAGATGACATAGTGTGGAGGTGGCAGCAGCATGAGGAGGCCACAGAGTGGCAAGGTGACATAGTGTAGAGTTGTCAGCAGAATCAGGAGGCCACAGAGTGGCAAGGTGACATAATGTGTAGGTGGCAGCAGCATTAGGAGGCCACAGAGTGGCAAGGTGACATAGTGTGGTGGTAGAAGCAGCATGAGGAGGCCACATAGTGGCAAGGTGACATAGTGTGGAGGTGTTAGCAGCATCAGGAGGCCACAGAGTGGCAAGGTGACATAATGTAGAGGTGGAAGCAGCATTAGGAGGCCACAAAGTGGAAAGGTGACATAGTGTGGAGGTGGAAGCAGCATCAGGAGGCCACATAGTGGCAAGGTGCCATAATGTGGAGGTGGCAGCAGCATTAGGAGGCCACAGAGTTAAAGGTGACATTGTATGGAGGGGGCAGAAGCATGAGGAGACCACAGAGTGGCAAGGTGACATAGTGTGGAGGTGGCAGCAGCATGAGAAGACCACAGAGTGACCGGGTGACAAAGTGGGGAGTTGGGTGGCAATAACCTTACCCGGTAAAGATGGTGGGTGTAAGAAGGAGCACTTGTCATCAGATTTGTGGCATCAGGCGGGTGGCAGCATCAGAATAGTAGCTGAGGCAGGTAGCAAGAAGAAAACGGTCTCTTTTGTCAAAGTGTTGGTATAGAACCATGGATGATCTAGTCTGATGCTTCAGGAATAGGTGGAAATCATGACTGATCCACTCCTGATTCATCTTGACAAAGGTCAGTCTCTCCACATTTTCGCTGGACAGGCAAGTTCTTCTTGAGGTAACTATGGATCCCGCCGCATTAAACACCCACTCTGATACCACACTACTGGCCGGGTAGGACAGCTTTTCCAGGGCAAACTCGGCCAGTTGCGGCCACAAAACCAGTTTGGCTGCCCAGTAGTCCAGCGGATCTTTAAAGATGGCTGGGTGCACTCCTAAGTATGCCACCACCTGCTGGCTCAGGTTCTGCTCCAGGTCTAGATGCTGCTGCTGGTAAGTAGTTTCTTCTCTAGCTGGGTAAAGAAAGCTGCTCATCAGCAACTCTAGACTCAGGCTGCTGCTGATTGAGATGGTACTTCTCCTGCCATCCTACCCCTCCCCAGCAGTCCCACCCCTCCCCAGCAGCCATGGCAGTGGAACGTGAGCACAGAGAGGCCCTCGGTTAGACCTGCGAGTGGCGCAGACAGGCAACGACCAACTGACTACATAGGATGTCTCTACAGTAGTTCAGTTTGTCCTCCCTCTCAGCAGGTAAAAAAAGGCCCCCAAGTCATCCCTCTGCCGAAATCTGACAATTCGGCTGTTATTAGGCAAGCAAGTGAGCATGCATCGGGCCATATGTGCAAGTGATTCGGAGGGACTCCCTTCCTCCATCTCCACTGCATACTGCCACCGTGTGTCTGGGTCCTCTGCCTCATCTTCCTCATTGCGCTGTACCTCCTCTGGCTGCTCCTCCTCTCCTGTCACCTGTGTATAAAAACCACCCATTTCCACTACACATTGTTTGTGCTCCAATGACCTCCTCCAGTACAGCCACCACAAGGCTCATGTGGCCGTAATATCTAGGCACCACATCTCCAGTCCCCTGACCAGCCATATTAACCAGCATCTGTTCCAGGACATGAAGCAGTGGAATGACGTTGTTCATCCAGTAGTCCTGGGGAGTGACAAATAATGTGGCCTCCTCGAAGGACCTGAGCAAACGGCAGGTGTCACGCATGAGCTGCCACTCGCTGTCATCGAAGTTACACAGGAGAGTACTCCTGTCCGCTTGGGTCATCAAGAAATCGTTTATGGCCTTTCTCTGTTCGTATAGTCAGGAGGGTAGAATTCCAATGGGTGGAAATGTCGCATATCAGCCTATGTTGGAGGATGCCGTTCTGCCGCTGCAGGTAAAGGAAGGGTGTACCAGTGGCTCAAGTGCACGCAAAGTTTCCTGGCCATTTTTAGGAGGTCGTGCAGATGACAACCAGATTGAACACGTGTGCCATGCAGGGCACATGGCTCAGCCCTCATAGATGCAGCACCGACACCATGTTCTTCCCATTGTCGGTCACCATGGTTCCCATTTTTAGTTGTCGCTGAGAAAGCCAGAATTACATTTTTAGATAAAGGACATAACATTGACACCCTGGCCACGCTTCACCCTTTCCCCACAGATTTTACATATGGCCATGTTCACCTCCTCGGTCGGCTTAACAAAAAATGCCACAATGCTGAGTAGGTGATTTTACCCCCAACACTACGCACCGACTACTACCGCCGCTGCTTCCGTGAACCCATGCACCGCTATTTTCCAGGCAAGTAGGCTCCTTCGAACTGGGTTTGGCTCCCGACCTCCCACTGCTGCCACCCTGCTGACTCCCAGCCACGCTAGCGACTTGCTTTCTCTGCTGCTGCTGATGAAGCCCCTTCGTCACCCGGCTCCCAAGTGCGATCAGCTACATCATCATTATCGTGTACTGTCTGCACGTCACTGATGTCCTCCTCAATCATGTCTGGGTCAGGAGCCTGACCGCTCTCAACACTAGCTCCCACACCTCTATCCTCATCACTACTTGTCCGCCTGGTGGAGGAAGCGGCGGATGTCTTCTCCACATCTTGGCTTGCCAGTAGCTGCTGTCTTCTAGTAGAGCATCTTCACTGTATAGTGGAGCTGAGCCCACAGCATACATTACTTTTCTGGCTGAGGGAGCAGAAAAGGACAGAGGTAGGTTGAGGACAGGTGAGGGCACAGGGCCCTTCTCCAGGGCCATGCCAACTAAGGGTTGTGTCTGACGAACCCATCGACTCTTGACTTGGGGTGCCTGATGTCACTTGCGACAAAGTCGAAGATCGAGTCAACCATTCAAGAACAGCTTGGTAGCTGATCAAGACTCGACCGCTAGCTGACACTGGGAGCTCAGGGCTCTCGAAGTGACCACTGCTGCCACGGCCCCTTACTCTGCTGCGACCTGTGTCTGCGCCAGAAACATTTAGGCCTCTGCCAGGGCCTGGCACTTCTCTGTCTGACATACTGTTAGATCAAATAAATAAATAAAATGGAAATTAAAACATTTCACTACACAATGGCTAATAAGCCCTTTATTCACACTAGTACACACAAAAAAGGGCTTTAGAACTTATAACTGCACCGCTGAAAGGCAAATATATTTTTCTTTTGCATCTAATACACACCACAAAAGGCTTTAGAACATATAACTGCACCACTGAATGTCAAATATATTTAAATTTTTCCACTAATGCACGACACAAAAGGCTTTATAGCATATAACTGCATCGCTGAACTGCAAATATATTTAACTTTTGCCAATGTAAGGGATCGCTGTACTTGGGGGGTCATTCTCACAAGAATCGTCGTCCACCGCAGCTTTCGGAGCCAAACATTGCATTTATTGGGACATTTTTCATACACTGAACAGTCCAGTTAATAATTACTGGGTGTGATGAGGTTCCCACATACATTAAAAGAAAACAAATACCTGCCTGGCTGGAATCTCCCACGGCGTTCCCCAAACTTCGGTCTTTCACAATGCCCTGGTCTCTCAGCCTGGCAAGCTGAGACCACACACAGAGCCTCTGCTCTGGGTCTCTGTATCTCTCCCCAGACTGACCTACTCTGAGGCGCTTTATGCCAGCCTGATTACAGCAGGCCTCACCTGCGATCACCTGAGGTAAAAAGGAAAACCCGTACTGGAAGGGTGTGGACTGGCAACTCCCTCCACCAAGCCTAGCCACCAGTTCAAGTAAAATCCAGCCCAGAAAATGTATACAAAAATGTCTCAGCAAACTATGCTTTGCTGAGACTACTGCCACTCTCTGGACTCCATCCGTCTCACCCATCTGAGGCACCTGAAGTGGGACAACACACCTTCCAGCACTGTTCACATTACCACACCACTAATACACATTACAAAAGGCTTTAAAACATATAACTGCCCTGCTCAACGGCAAATATATTTTACTTTTGCCACTATTACACAACAAAAAGGGCTTTAGAACATATATAACTGCACCGCTGAATGGCAAAAATATTTTTCTTTTGCCACTAATACATGAAAAAAAGTGCTATCATTTTCACACTTCACCATACAACAGCTAATAAGCCCTTTTTTTCACTAATACAAACCCCAAAATGCTTTAGAACAGGCATGCTCAAGCGGCGGCCCTCCAGCTGTTGTAAAACTACAACTCCCACAATGCCCTGCTGTAGGCTGATAGCTGTACGCTGTTCAGGCATGCTGAGAGTTGTAGTTTTGCAATAGCTGGAGGGCCGCAGGTTGAGCATGACTGCTTTAGAACATATAACTGCACCGCACAAGGGCAAATAAGACGTAGAAATATTTCCTTGTAATAAACCCTGTTAATGTCTGTAACACCCCAATAACAAGGACGGTTTGCTGGAATTACAGAGCTATATAATGGCAATTTGGGTCCCCAGTCAGTGCAGCAAGGTACAATGAACCCTGTCTTACTTAAATGCTGTGGAATGATTCCTCCCTATCCTTTCCCTACACCTTCAATAATGTTTCCTGCACTTGTAAATCATTTTTTTAGCACAATGAAGTTTTTTCTAGCACTGTCCTTAGCGCCTGCTGATGACTCTCCCTGCACTAAGTACACTGGAAAATGGCAGAATCCAAGATGGCTGAGGCTATTTATAGGGCTGTGACATCACAGGGCTGGCTGGCTGCTGATTGGCTGCATGTATGGCATTATGGGTGATCCCGCCTTCCCTGAGTTCCTTGCTCCATGTCCTCACACGTGCAGCAGCTATTTTAGGAAAAAATGCGATTTGGTGCCACAAAGCGTCAGGAAATTCAGATTCGGTGGGAATTAATTTTTTCCTGAAATTCAGATCGAATTCCACTTTGTCAACTTTGAGTCGCTCATCTCTATCTGTGATTTGCATAATTACACTAAATATAACTCCGAAAGGCCACATACAATGGCATAAAAAGCACACTGTGTTCTTTCATTCAGTTAAAATAACATCAACAATTTTACAGTTATGCAATTTAATGTGTGGCGATGTTGTAAAATGAGAATATATCTACAATCCTTAACCCCTTTCCACTTTGCACAGGTATTCAATGTTCTGCATCACAATAGTACCTCATGACAATGGCACGTGCTCAGGAACTGGACCCATGGCATTGCGACTCGAGTAGAGAGGAAGAATGAGAGCTTTCATTCAGCCCCATTGGCTGAATAAAAAATGATCAAAAGGTCCCATGTACAGTATCCTAAATTAGTATCAATAAACACTATAGCTCTCTCCTCAAAAAGGAGGGCTTATTTAGCTCCATTGGTTGAAAAATAAAAAAGTTATGGGTATCAGAATATAGCACAAAGCAAAATTTCATATGCCTATGTCAATGCAAAACAAAAACAAGTTATATATTTTTTTATTCGGAGCTAAAAACAACAACCACAACAAAGATGTTTAGACTTGAGTACCAAACTAGGCTTTGTTAAAGCAAAAGCCCCCTTAAACATCAACATTCTATCAATATTGTCCCAGTTAATTCCCTAAAAGGGTATTCAAGTTATATGACATTATCTATACACAATATAGAGGATAACTATTAAATTAATGAGAGTGTGATGGGACCCCCACTGATGAAAATAATTGAGGCCTCATACCCTGTGAGACCCACAAAAATGAATGGAGCGGTTGGTCTAGCACAGTGGTGGGCAAACTTTTTTGTCAACTGAGCCAAATATCGCCAAAACCAAGATTGAAATTTCTTTTGAGAGCAACATTTTTAAAACCTAAAATATTGCGTCAACAGTACCAGTGAGGACTATTAGGGCACATGCACACGACCGTGTGCCCGCCATTGCCATATTGCAGCCCGCATACGGCGGGTCCGAAATACACGGGCACTGGCCGTATGCAGCCCGCATCAAGGACCCATTCACTTCAATGGGTCCAGGATCTGGGATATGAGTGCTACAGAGTGCTTCCGTGGTGCTTCTGGCTGTGCCTCCGCACTGCAAAAAAGTAGCGCATGCCCTCCACAGATATCCCCCATAAGTGCCCTCCACAGATATCCCACATAAGTGCCTTCTAGTAAGTAAAGTAATGTATTAGTGGGGGAAGGGAGGAGGCAGGGACACTTGCGGCGGGGTCGGTGCAGTGCCTGGCGCTGTGCACACACTGGGGGCAGCTCCTACCTTTCTGCTGCAGGACATTTCGCTCCAAGTCTCCTGAGCGGCGGCCTCTTCACCACTCCACCACTCCTCACATGGCCGGCAGTGGGCAGCCGAACTAGAGCGCCGCTGCCCGCCCCTGCTGCTGTGGTGCGCAGCGTGGCATCTCACCCTCCGTCATGCGCCTCCTGCCCCACCTGCCTGCTTCATTCATAAAGTGTAAGGAGCAGACAGACGGGGCAGGAGGCGCATGACGGACATTTTGCAAGCAGCTTGAGCGGCGCGATATGGCTGCGCGGCCGCCAGCCCGCACCAAAGAGCCGACTTGAAAGTTCTAAAGAGCCGCTTGTGGCTCGCGAGCAGCACTTTGCCAACCACTGGTTTAGCATATGCCATACTGCTCCATTGATTCTAGATGTGACTGCTGAAGATAGTCAAGTACAGTGCTTAGCTATTTCTGGCAGTCCTATAGGAAATGAATCATGTGCATGGTGCATGCTAAGGCTACTTTCACACTTGCGTTTAGAGCGGATCCGTCTGGGGTCTGCCCAGACGGATCCGCTCATATAATGCAGACGATGGGATCCGTTCAGAACGGATCCGTCTGCATTATATTGTAGAAAAAATTCTAAGTGTGAAAGTAGCTTCAGACGGATCCGTCCAGACTTTACATTGAAAGTCAATGGGGGACGGATCCGTTTGAAAACTGAGCCATAGTGTGTCATATTCAAACGGATCCGTCCCCATTGACTTACATTGTAAGTCTGGACGGATCCGTTTGCCTCTGCACAGCCAGGCGGACACCCGAACGCTGCAAGCAGCGTTCAGGTGTCCGCCTGCTGAGAGGACCGGAGGCCAAACGCTGCCAAACTGATGCATTCTGAGCGGATCCGCATCCACTCAGAATGCATTGGGGCTGTACGGATGCGTTCGGGGCCGCTAGTGAGAGCCTTTAAATGGAACTCACAAGCGGAGCCCCAAACGCTGGTGTGAAAGTAGCCTAAACCAGCTGCTGCATTTATTTTGTAGGGCCACTTTGGGCATGGAGCTCCCGTTCTCATGATTAGTAGGAGTCCCAGCAGTTAAACCTGCACCAATCTAATAGTTAGTCACTATTCTATGGATAAGAGATAACATTTTATAACTGGAATATCCCTCTAATATAGTTTTAAATCCTTAATATTTTATAGAGGTTGGAGCTTAATGCATAGTGGTATAACCTGATCTCAAGGTCAAGGCTACCTCTAGGGGTTGGCATAATACAGATTTTTATATATATATATATATATATATATATATATATAACAGCATCAACCTCTGTTTCCCTCACTGAGAGGCGTACCCTTGCTTATTACAGTCTATTCACCTGTCTACATTGTAATTCAGTCTCAACATGGCTGCCTATATAGGGGCACGTGGCATCTATTGAATAACACTGAAAACAAGCATATGTGCAGTGCCATGTGCAAAATAGTCCACAGAACACACAATTATAGTACAATGTATAGTTCCAGACTTCCAGCCTAATAGTAAAGCCCCAAGAAATTCCTGCTTGACTGCCAGGAGATCTGCCTGTGATGATTTCTGCTTATGTTAGAATTTTCTAGGCAAAATGTCTCCTGATCTCCTAGAAAGGGCAGGATTAGCACTACCATTAAACCCTGAAACAATGGCACAACAGCCTCGTCGAAATTTCACTGGGAACATGTGTGCCATCTTGTTATTTGCCAGTGTTATTAATGGAAAATTTACATGAAGACAATCTCGGGTACCAGATGTGTATTTATATACAGTATCTGCATTTCCTTCCTTGTACCTTTGGAGATAACAGAGTATGTGGCACACATTACCAAATAACAGTATCCATCACAGTACAGTTTACAACACAATGAGTCCGCACAACCCAGTTTTAAACTAGCCAAAAATATATAGGGTATTTCCTGAGTTTGAATATGTGGTTCTGCTATGTAAGAAGGTAGATCTTCCATTACTTTTCCTCTGTACTAAAGATCCTAGTTGAGAGAACATTACTGTTTTATAGTGTCTGTTTCTTTTCATGAAGCCAGGTCCCATGTTTTACCTGTCCCAAAATGCAGTAAAAATGATAAAAAGCTCTTCTCACATCCTGATTCTCTTATCGTTCTTGTTCAGATACTTACCGCTTCTGCTCCTTTCGACAAGTAGGAAATGACCACTCAGCCAATGAGAGGAAAAATAAAAAAAATGCTAGTGTGTGAAGTGAGCATTATTTTTTTATTATTTACTAGCAGAAGGATCCGGCTTTGCACAGGTATATTTCATCTATTTAATTTAATGTTTGTGTGTGTCATTAAAAGATATCGACAGTATCCCCCATAACAGTGACCTCTACAGCACCCCAACCCACTGTCTGCTGAGCTATGTATCTAATAATATCCTGTGTGATACTTTCCGCTGAGCTGTGTATCTAATCATATCCTGTGTGATACTGTCTGCTAAGCTGTGTATCTAAACCTATCCTGTGTGATACTGTCTGCTGAGATATGTATCCAATCCTGTCATGTGTGATACTGTCTGCTGAGCTGTGTATGTAATCCCATCATGTGTGATACTGTCTGCTGAGCTATGTATCTAATCCTATCCTGTGTGATACTTTCCGCTGAGCTGTGTATCTAATCCTATCCTGTGTGATACTGTCTGCTGAGCTGTGTATGTAATCCTATCCTGTGTAATACTGTCTGCTGAGATATGTATCCAATCCTGTCATGTGTGATACTGTCTGCTGAGCTGTGTATGTAATCCCATCATGTGTGATACTGTCTGCTGAGCTATGTATCTAATCCTATCCTGTGTGATACTTTCCGCTGAGCTGTGTATCTAATCCTATCCTGTGTGATACTGTCTGCTGAGCTGTGTATGTAATCCTATCCTGTGTAATACTGTCTGCTGAGATATGTATCCAATCCTGTCATGTGTGATACTGTCTGCTGAGCTGTGTATGTAATCCCATCATGTGTGATACTGTCTACTGTGTATCTAAGTACATTGTGTGATACTGTCTGCTGAGCTGTTCATGTCGTCGTGTAGCCCTAGCCTAAAGCTGGCCTATGGCAGTGAAAAAAATGGCTGGGCTGTTATGGAAATCTGGAGTAAAACTGTGTGTATGTGGAGACTAAGAGCCTGCAAGCGTCTATTGGCTGAAAAGGGACATGTGACTGTGTGCATGACAGTTGGGGGCTTGTATTGGCTAATGCATTTTTTTGGGAATATCTCAGGAACGATACGTCCTAGAGAGCTGAGACCTGTTATAAAACCTTCCCGGACACCTGATGTACCTGTGTGCCAAATTTGGTGAAGATCGGTCCAGTCGTTTGGTCACACATAAAGAACAGACAGACGTCCAGACAGACAGTCGTCCAGATAGACAGACGTCCAAACAGACAGAAACTAATTTTTGGAAAATTATTGAGACCTTGTTGTAATAAACGAGTTGGGGAGGAGGGTGATAATTTGGTGCAAGCAGCATGAATTAATAAACCCTTCCTGTCAGGTGTCAACAGTTCTGGTTGGTGGACGTAGAGTAATGATGTAAGGAATGTTTTCTTGGCCCACCTCGAGTCCTCTGATATCTGCACTAGGATCTTAAGTACAGAGGAAAATTACTGGACAATACATATTCCACCGTTCATTTTCCAAAGGAGCAGTTAAAAATGAAAAGTGGAATCTGGTTGCTATGGGCAACTTAGCCAGTGCTAATTTACACCAGTTTGATAAATGACCCCACAAGTATTTACCCTTATACTTTTAGCCAGCAATACAGTGAGCTGTGATGGGTACTGTAATTTGGCGATGCATTACTGATATCTAATACACTGCACCTGCTATCTACACTTGTTTTGTTTGGATTTTAGTGCAGGTGCAGTGTGTCTTAGACAAAGGCTATATTAGTACTTGCCTTATAATCATCTCACAAACACATTGGTCAACACTAACCAGAAAGTGGCCAACCCCTTTAAGATTCTCTGTATGGAAACTAAACATGTGACCTCTGGGGTGCCACATAAAATCAAGTGAGCAAGTTCTCTGCAAAACAGTTTCAGTATTTATTCCACACTCATATGGGAAAATTGAGGTAACTCAGTAATTCACATTAGTGCTGGACTAGTTAGTACTATGATATCAAAAACTGACAAGCTTGTGGTGATTTCATATGCTACTGTGTCAAGAATATACCAAGAACAATATGATTGAGGAAAAAACATCAAGCAATTGAATATCTTTTAACCATACATAATTCATTGACAAAAAGGGATTGCTGTCAAATACACTATACATATTTCCTTTACATAGATGGGCAATAACAGGATATAACCAGTTTGAATGCCATTATTGTCTAATGTAAGCCCAAAGGCAAGACCCTGGGAAGCAAAAAAGTGCAAACATTGGATTATCAGGGGAAAAACATCACCTGGTCAGGTAAATCCAGATTTCTTTTGTGCCATGCTGATAGGAGGGTGAGAATTTGGTGCAAGCTGCATGAATTGATAAACCCTTCCTGTCAGTTGTCAACAGTTATGGTTGGTGGAGGTAGAGTAATGATGTAAGGAATGTTTTCTTGGCCCACCTCGAGTCCCCTGATATCTGTGGTTGGAGGTTTTGGCAGATTACAGCAACTAATCGTTGTGACCAACCAAATTCATCATTTCATGGCAGAAGAACACTTTCATCACGACAATACACCATGCCACAAGGGTTGTATATTCATGGATTGGTTTCAGTTATAGGACAGTAAGTTTTCTTATCTTTACCATCCTTCACAATCCCTAGATCGTAGCCTCATATAGCATCTCTAGGGCGAGGTAAAATGGGCTGTTCAGAGTATGTCAGTACTTCCATCTAATCTGAAGAAACTGCAGGAAGCGACACTGTCCACATGGGCCAATATTCCTGCAGAACGATTTCAACATCTAGTGGAATCTATGCTGAATTACAGTGAATTGCTGAAGTTTTGAAGACCCAAGGAGGTCCAACTTGCTATTATATGCTTGTCTCTAATACAGTAGCCATTTATTGTAGTTGGTATCTATTGATTTTATGCCTGGGATTCTTGATATGAGTATGGCTTATTTTTTATATTTTTACTGCATTCTAAGCTTGTTGCACAATATACTAGAATATTAAAACTCAGTTTATTTAGGGTTTTTTATATTGACAATAGCATTTCTGGAGACCTTATACAAATGCCAGTGCAATGCATGAGTTAACAAAAGTAAAAGTTTCACACATTTTGAAAAAGCAAATCTGTCAAGCAGAAGTCTATAAACAATAGGTTCTTTGAGACCTTGCTTTGGATCAAGCAGTGTTTCAAGCTGATCTGATTCATGTGTCAGGATTGGAACTCACTTCCACCTTGTTTTATATTGTCTGGAAAATCTGCCAAGCTTCACAGAATTTTCCAGAACTCTTTAATCAAAGCAAACATGATTTAAGGGTATAAAAAACAGGGAACGTATAATGGATTCTTCTATGGTTTGCCATCCTCTGTTTTGCAGGTTAAAGAACTGTGACCTAAATATTCCATTCACACCTTGTTTAATGTATTCATGGGCTACCTGCCATTAACTATCAATGCAACCTTTACATCTCACACCAATTGTTTCCTACTTGCTATTGTTAAATAAAAGTAATATTTACGTTAGATTCCTATTCTTTAGCTATTTTAAAATTTAGTTCGATTTTACATAAAAGAAAATCTTAAAGGGGCTTTCCAGTCACATAATGATTTGTTTTTGTATCTGCCCAAAGTACCCCAATCATGGAATATGTTTTCCTCATATACCTGCTTTTCAAGAAATAATTTTTCTTCCTCTTCATCATTTCATTTGGGCAGAATGTTTACATACAGAACTTCCTGTTTTTATCAGCTTCCTATATGCTTTGCTCCTCTCTCCTAGCTAAGGGTACTTTCACACTTGCGTTTTTCTTTTCCGGCATAGAGTTCCGTCACAGGGGCTCTATACCGGAAAATAACTGATCAGGCATATCCTCATGCATTCTGAATGGAGAGTAATCCGTTCAGTTTGCATCAGGATGTCTTCAGTTCAGTCGTTTTGACTGATCAGGCAAAAGAGAAAACCGTAGCATGCTACGGTTTTATCTCCGGCGAAAAAAACTGAAGACTTGCCTGAATGCCGGATCCGGCATTTTTTCCCATAGGAATGTATTAGTGCCGGATCCGGCATTCAAAATACCGGAATGCCGGATCCGTCCTTCCGGTCTGCGCATGCGCAGACCTTTAAAAATGTAAAAAAAAAAAAAAACGGATCCGTTTTGCCTGATGACACCGGAAAAACGGATCCGGTATTGCAATGCATTTTTTCGGACTGATCAGGCATTTTTCTGACTGATCAGGATCCTGATCAGTCAGAAAAATGCCTGATCAGTCAGAAAAAATGACATCCGTTTGCATACAGTTTGCCTGATCAGCCAGTCAGTTCAGGCAACGGAACTGCCTGCCGGAATCAAACAACGCAAGTGTGAAAGTACCCTAACATGGAGAGAGGAGGTGTGACTACTCTAGTGATAACAGTGTGGCAGGCAAAGAAAGCCCTGAGAAATATTACAGAGCAAATCAAATGAAATTAAGCTGAACAAAAGAGAATGAAAGTACTGACATGAAAAACAAGAATGTGAGGCAAAAACATGCATTGTTTTGGGGACTCTAAGGAGATAAAAGCATAGTTATTGGACTGGAGAACCCATTCAATTGATTTGTACATTAGGATTGTGCATGTAGGCTATGCAAATAGTGATTAGCGGCAGAGGCAATATTCAAATTTGTGATATTTCGTGAATATTTTGTAGAATATTCGTCATATATTGAGTTTGAGATTATATTCTTGATTGCAAAAATCGGCAATGTAATATTCACGTAATGCGCGTGAAATACAGGCGTAAGTCACTTATGCTACATTTTTCAAGCTGGTATAAGTCTCTTGAGACTGGAGAAAATGGTTGGCACGGCAGAACATTAGAATAGCTTTATATGCAGATAGAGTGCTCCAATATATTTGCGCTTGCGAATTTTCGGCGATAGTAAGGGGTGGGCAACTTTCCTATTGGTTTCTAGGCATGTTGCTAAGCTGTGCCAAAGCCTTCTCATTGGCCCACAAGCTAGAAAAAGAGAGGGATGATCACCTGATGTGTACTGTGCTAAAAAAAATATATAAAATATTCGATTTTACAAATGTGTAGCGCTATATTCTAAAGATTTGCAAATTCTTAAAGTGCCGATATTCACAAATAAAATTCACTATTCGAATATTCACACTCAAAACTCTATGCAAATACATTACACAAAACCTACAAGAAACGGAGCTCACCACGTACTGTTATCAAAATATATAAATACTTTATTGAATTCATAACATGATGTATATATGCGACATTGTCATTCAAACCAGGTAGACAGAAAGAAACACCACCCTAATGGGACATAGGTTACACATGAGTATTGTCATATAACTGGATTCAAAATGGTCGACTTCAAAATGGCCACCATTGTCACCACTCATCTTGAAAAGTTTCCCCGCTCACATATACTAATGTGCCACAAACAGGAAGTTAATATCACCAACCATTCCCATTTTATTAAGGTGTATCCATATAAATGGCCCACCCTGTATAATCAATGTATGCTGAATAAATAAATAAATGACAATGGTTGATCTCATATAATTATGCGGTACATATATATGGGGGACAGCAGGCCTGCAAAGTTGTTACCAGTAATACTTCGGAACCACAGAATAGTGCACTGTGATTCCGACCCATAAAACCTAATGTACATAGAAAATGAAAAGAGACCTACCAGGTGAGATTCCATGTGTCCACAAACAAGATAGCGATACCCTGACGCGCGTTTCGACGTGCCTTCGTCAGGGGGTAAAGCCTTCACTTTGGAGCACAGGATTTAAACCCCTTCCCACCAATAGGGTGCATGTCCAGTGATACATTCCCTAAATCACCTGGACGTCTGTTGGCTGCGCCGTGAGCGGGCCGTCGCGCAGGATCCTCCCCCCGGTCGGAGTCACGTCGCCACACCCACACCACGTGACGAAGTCATATGATGTGGTGAATCGGCATCAGGGCGCCGGGTGGGAGGGGGCGCGCGCTGCCCCGCGCGCACACATTCAGAGGAGAAGGGAAATGGACCAGGCTACAGCCATAAGGAAAAAGTACTCCCTCTACTGGCTGTCAGTATATATACCTATATACAGTACAGACCAAAAGTTTGGACACACCTTCTCATTCAAAGAGTTTTCTTTATTTTCATGACTATGAAAATTGTACATTCACACGAGCCAAGGCATCAAAACTATGAATTAACACATGTGGAATTATATGCATAACAAAAAAGTGTGAAACAACTGAAGATATGTCATATTCTAGGTTCTTAAAAGTAGCCACCTTTTGCTTTGATTACTGCTTTGCACACTCTTGGCATTCTCTTGATGAGCTTCAAGAGGTAGTCATCTGAAATGGTTTTCACTTCACAGGTGTGCCCTGTCAGGTTTAATAAGTGGGATTTCTTGCCTTATAAATGGGGTTGGGACCATCAGTTGCATTGTGGAGAAGTCAGGTGGATACACAGCTGATAGTCCTACTGAATAGACTGTTTGTATTATGGCAAGAAAAAAGCAGCTAAGTAAAGAAAAACGAGTGGCCATCATTACTTTAATAAATGAAGGTCAGTCAGTCCGAAAAAATGGGAAAACTTTGAAAGTGTCCCCAAGTGCAGTCACAAAAACCATCAAGCGCTACAAAGAAACTGGCTCACATGCGGACCGCCCCAGGAAAGGAAGACCAAGAGTCACCTCTGCTGCGGAGAATAAGTTCATCCGAGTCACCAGCCTCAGAAATCACAGGTTAACAGCAGCTCAGATTAGAGACCAGGTCAATGCCACACAGAGTTCTAGCAGCAGACACATCTCTAGAACAACTGTTAAGAGGAGACTGCGTGAATCAGGCCTTCATGGTAGAATATCTGCTAGGAAACCACTGCTAAGGACAGGCAACAAGCAGAAGAGACTTGTTTGGGCTAAAGAACACAAGGAATGGACATTAGACCAGTGGAAATCTGTGCTTTGGTCTGATGAGTCCAAATTTGAGATCTTTGGTTCCAACCACCGTGTCTTTGTGCGACGCAGAAAAGGTGAACGGATGGACTCTACATGCCTGGTTCCCACCGTGAAGCATGGTGGAGGAGGTGTGATGGTGTGAGGGTGCATTGCTGGTGACACTGTTGGGGATTTATTCAAAATTGAAGGCATACTGAACCAGCATGGCTACCACAGCATCTTGCAGCGGCATGCTATTCATTCTGGTTTGCGTTTAGTTGGACTATCATTTATTTTTCAACAGGACAGTGATCCCAAACACATCTCCAGGCTGTGTAAGAGCTATTTGACCATGAAGGAGAGTGATGGGGTGCTGCGCCAGATGACCTGGCCTCTACAGTCACCGGACCTGAACCCAATCAAGATGGTTTGGGGTGCGCTGGACCTCAGAGTGAAGGCAAAAGGGCCAACAAGTGCTAAGCATCTCTGGGAACTCCTTCAAGACTGTTGGAAGACCATTTCAGGTGACTACCTCTTGAAGCTCATCAAGAGAATGCCAAGAGTGTGCAAAGCAGTAATCAAAGCAAAAAGTGGCTACTTTGAAGAACCTAGAATATGACATATTTTCAGTTGTTTCACACTTTTTTGTTAGGTATATAATTCCACATGTGTTAATTCATAGTTTTGATGCCTTCAGTGTGAATCTACAATTTTCATAGTCATGAAAATAAAGAAAACTCTTTGAATTAGAAGGTGTGTCCAAACTTTTGGTCTGTACTGTATGTCGTCACGATTCCCAAACTACCAATCAAAATTACATTAAAGCAGATAGTATCCAATACTAAGTATATTAACCAATACTCAATGAATAATGTCTATCCATTCCATGAATTTTAAATGTTGATATACAAATAAATATTATAACATTTTTAGATATTCAGTGAAAAAGTTCATATAGTAACATAGTAACATAGTACATAAAAGACATAGTACCGAAAAAAGACATTTGTCCATCCAGTTCGGCCTGTCATCCTGCAAGTTGATTCAGAGGAAGGCAAAAAAAAAAACTGTGAGGTAGAAGCCAATTTTCCTCACTTTAGGGGAATAAAAAATTCCTTCCTGACTCCAATCAGGCAATCAGAATAACTCCCTGGATCAGCGATCCCTCTCTAGTAGCTAAAGCCTGTAATATTATTACACTCCAGAAATACATCCAGGCCCCTCTTGAACTCTTTTAGTGAATTCATGTAAAGGAACAAATTAATAAGTGTAAATATTTACAAAATAATAAATAGATAAATACCAGTATAATTTATATTGTATGTACATATCATTAAAAAATACCAAATGCACAATGAATTAGACAAGAATCATTAAACACACCAAACTGCATAAAAAACAGGTTGTGGTACAAAGTGTATACCAATGAATATCAGTGAAAGAATTCAAAATATCAGATAAAAACATGAATGGTGGGGATGAAAAACCGAGGTTATAATAAGTGATGACAAAAACATCTGTAAAGGATGTGGGGACATTTGCATGAAGTGAGCAACGGTTATAATATGATGGAAAAGCGCATAGAAAGAACACTCGAAGAAATATATATATGTGGAAAAAGCACAAGGTGTGTGGGAAATATGTGAAAAATACTGGATGGTGCATGTGAAAACTGTGTTATAACTAAGATGAGAAAGTGTAGTGTGGTGTAGTGGGAGAACACTGATGTGAGTGGTGGAGGGTTGGGGGGAAGGGAGAGAGGGAAGGGAGAGGGAGGGAAGGGAGCTGGGAAAGGGGAGGGGAAGGGGCTATCCCATAAAAAACATATATGAACTGGGGACCCAACCAAAACCCAATTGAAATTTGGAATTCAAGCCTACCCAATGATGGAGCGCCCACATACTTTTAGCTATGGTTTCAGTATAGAGCCCGAAGATGGGAGCATGAGGGGGGGCAGGAAAAGGAAGGGGGAGCGGAATGGAAGGGGGAGGGTGGAAATCCATGTGTGCGGACATCAGGTGAGGGTGCCCCTGCACCAGAGCACCCTGATCTGTCATCCCAATTAAATACATTGAGTGTAGGGAAATTCAAAAAAGAAAAAAGAAAAAGTTATGGCAGTGGGTCAGGACGACTCCTGACATCAAAGTCTAAAGAGACAAGACAGCTGGATCCCTTGGAAAAACAAGAGGTGTTCCACTCTGGACATGGATGGAGAGATCTTCTATTTTCTGGGGGGTATTATAACCTGGAAAAACACATGAAAGAAGAAATGTTAAAAAACAATAATTAAAAACAGGTGATCCACAGTGGCGGTCTGAATGGCTAGAGAAACGCAGCAAAACCAAGAGTCCCCAGTGTCCAAATCCAACGACTCTCTTTCTGGGCCAATTTTTTTGATATATTTCCTGCCCTTAAATCTACTCTAATGCAGTTAATTCCTCTACCTTGGAGAAATCTAGGATTGCATGCATGACAGATCCTAAAATGTTTTGGGATGGGTTTTAGATCTTCCCAGTTTTGGTGCCCCATGCATCCGTAAACACATCTGCTCGTTCCATGTTGGGACATGCGACGCATCTCCCACATGGTTTAAAACCCTATTGTGGTCCTTTATTTCTGGTGTCAGTTCCAAATAGCTCCTTACCAGATTGCTGTGCAGAGTATCAGCTCTGCGTGCAGAAATGGAGGGATGTGTCAGCAAAAGTTTCTCGAAAACTGGATCGGTTCGCAGAACCGACCAGTGTCTGGCCACAATATCTCTCATCTCCCTCCGACGGGAATGGTATGTAGTTACATACTTACATAGTAACATAGTACATAAGGCCAAAAAAAGACATCTGTCCATCCAGTTCGGCCTGTTATCCTGCAAGTTGATCCAGAGGAAGGCAAAAAAAAAAAAACTGTGAGGTAGAAGCCATTTTTCCCCACTTTAGGGGAATAAAAAATTCCTTCCCGACTCCAATCAGGCAATCAGAATAACTCCCTGGATCAACGACCCCTCTCTAGTAGCTATAGCCTGTAATATTATTACGCTCCAGAAATACATCCAGGCCCCTCTTGAATTCCTTTATTGTACTCACCATCACCACCTCCTCAGGCAGAGAGTTCCATAGTGTCACTGCTCTTACCGTAAAGAATCCTTTTCTTTGTTTGTGTACAAACCTTCTTTCCTCCAGACGCAGAGGATGTCCCCTCGTCACAGTCACAGTCCTGGGGATAAATAGCTGATGGGATAGATCTCTGTACTGACCCCTGATATATTTATACATATTAATTCGATCTCCCCTCAGTCGTCTTTTTTCTAAAGTGAATAGCCCTAATTTGAATAATCTTTCAGTTGCCCTCCTCTGGACCTTCTCCAGCTCTGCAATGTCTGCCTTGTTTACAGGAGCCCAGAACTGTACACAGTACTCCATGTGTGGTCTGACTAGCGATTTGTAAAGTGGTAGGACTATGTTCTTATCACGGGAATCTATGCCCCTTCTGATGCAACCCATTATCTTATTGGCCTTGGCAGCAGCTGCCTGACACTGGTTTTTGCAGCTTAGTTTGCTGTTTATTAAAATTCCTAGATCCTTTTCCATGTCAGTGTTACCGAGTGTTTTACCATTTAGTATGTACGGGTGACTTGCGTTATTCCTTCCCATGTGCATAACTTTACATTTATCAGTGTTAAACCTCATCTGCCACTTATCTGCCCAAGCCTCCAATCTATCCAGATCCCTCTGTAGTAGTATACTCATCAGTGTAAATTACTTTACACAGTTTAGTGTCATCTGCGAAAATTGATACTTTACTATGCAAGCCTTCTACAAGATCATTAATAAATATATTGAAGAGAATAGGGCCCAATACTGACCCCTGAGGTACTCCACTAGTGACAGTGACCCAATCTGAGTGTGTACCGTTAATAACCACCCTCTGTTTTCTATCACTGAGCCAGTTACTTACCCACATACAGACGTTTTCTCCTAGTCCGAGCATTCTCATTTTATATACTAACCTTGTATGCGGTACAGTGTCAAATGCTTTGGAGAAGTCCAGATATACGACATCCATTGATTCGCCGCTGTCAAGTCTAGAACTTACCTCCTCATAGAAACTGATTAAATTAGTTTGACATGACCGATCCCTCACGAAGTCATGCTGATATAGCGTTATTTGCTTATTTCCGTTGAGATGCTCTAATATAGCATCTCTCAGAAAACCTTCAAACAGTTTACCCACAACAGATGTTAAACTTACCAGCCTATAGTTTCCAGGCTCTGTTTTTGAACCCTTTTTGAATATTGGCACCACATTTGCCATGCGCCAATCCTGTGGGACATTCCCTGTCAGTATACAGGGAGTGCAGAATTATTAGGCAAGTTGTATTTTTGAGGATTAATTTTATTATTGAACAACAACCATGTTCTCAATGAACCCAAAAAACTTATTAATATCAAAGCTGAATATTTTTGGAAGTAGTTTTTAGTTTGTTTTTAGTTTTAGCTATTTTAGGGGGATATCTGTGTGTGCAGGTGACTATTACTGTGCATAATTATTAGGCAACTTAACAAAAAACAAATATATACCCATTTCAATTATTTATTTTTACCAGTGAAACCAATATAACATCTCAACATTCACAAATATACATTTCTGACATTCAAAAACAAAACAAAAACAAATCAGTGACCAATATAGCCACCTTTCTTTGCAAGGACACTCAAAAGCCTGCCATCCATGGATTCTGTTAGTGTTTTGATCTGTTCACCATCAACATTGCGTGCAGCAGCAACCACAGCCTCCCAGACACTGTTCAGAGAGGTGTACTGTTTTCCCTCCTTGTAAATCTCACATTTGATGATGGACCACAGGTTCTCAATGGGGTTCAGATCAGGTGAACAAGGAGGCCATGTCATTAGATTTTCTTCTTTTATACCCTTTCTTGCCAGCCACGCTGTGGAGTACTTGGACGCGTGTGATGGAGCATTGTCCTGCATGAAAATCATGTTTTTCTTGAAGGATGCAGACTTCTTCCTGTACCACTGCTTGAAGAAGGTGTCTTCCAGAAACTGGCAGTAGGACTGGGAGTTGAGCTTGACTCCATCCTCAACCCGAAAAGGCCCCACAAGCTCATCTTTGATGATACCAGCCCAAACCAGTACTCCACCTCCACCTTGCTGGCGTCTGAGTCGGACTGGAGCTCTCTGCCCTTTACCAATCCAGCCACGGGCCCATCCATCTGGCCCATCAAGACTCACTCTCATTTCATCAGTCCATAAAACCTTAGAAAAATCAGTCTTGAGATATTTCTTGGCCCAGTCTTGACGTTTCAGCTTGTGTGTCTTGTTCAGTGGTGGTCGTCTTTCAGCCTTTCTTACCTTGGCCATGTCTCTGAGTATTGCACACCTTGTGCTTTTGGGCACTCCAGTGATGTTGCAGCTCTGAAATATGGCCAAACTGGTGGCAAGTGGCATCTTGGCAGCTGCACGCTTGACTTTTTTCAGTTCATGGGCAGTTATTTTGCGCCTTGGTTTTTCCACACGCTTCTTGCGACCCTGTTGACTATTTTGAATGAAACGCTTGATTGTTCGATGATCACGCTTCAGAAGCTTTGCAATTTTAAGAGTGCTGCATCCCTCTGCAAGATATCTCACTATTTTTGACTTTTCTGAGCCTGTCAAGTCCTTCTTTTGACCCATTTTGCCAAAGGAAAGGAAGTTGCCTAATATTTATGCACACCTGATATAGATTGTTGATGTCATTAGACCACACCCCTTCTCATTACAGAGATGTACATCACCTAATATGCTTAATTGGTAGTAGGCTTTCGAGCCTATACAGCTTGGAGTAAGACAACATGCATAAAGAGGATGATGTGGTCAAAATACTCATTTGTCTAATAATTCTGCACTCCCTGTAGAGTCTGCAAATATCAGAAATAAGGGTCTGGCTATGACATTACTTAATTCCTTTAGTATACCCTTGCCATCCGGTTCTGGCGATTTGTCTATTTTAATCTTTTTAAGTCGCTGATGTTCTTCTTCCTGGGTCAGACAGGACACTTTTAATGGGGAATTTATTTTTGCATTCTGCATGTCATCTGACAGTTTATTTTCCTCAGTGAATATATTGGAGAAAAAAATATTTAACAGCTTTGCTTTCTCCTCATCGCTCTCTGCGACTTCCCCCTCATTACTCTTTAAAGGGCCAACACCTTCAGATTTATACTTTTTAACATTTATATAATTGAAGAACATTTTTGGGTTAGTTTTACTCTCTTTGGCAATTAATCTCTCGGTCTCTAGTTTGGCCGCTTTTATTTGTTTTTTACATGTGCTATTTTTTTCCTTATAGTTTTTCAGTGCTTCCGTGCTACCCTCCTGTTTCAGTGAATTATAGCTTTCTTTTTGTCATTTATTGCTTTCTTTACAGTTCTATTTATCCACATTGGTTTCTTTTTGTTCCTTAACCTTTTATTCCCATACGGTATGTACCTCTCACAATGAGATTTTAGAATGTTTTTAAAGATATCCCATTTTGTGGCTGTATGTTTATTTATGAGGACTTTGTCCCAGTTAGTTAGGCCTATGGCCTCTCTTAGTTGGCTAAATTTAGCTTTTTTGAAGTTTGGTATTTTTGTTCCTCCCTGTAGAAACGCTCTTTTTAATGATAATTGGAAGGTTATTACTTTATGGTCACTATTTCCCAGGTGTTCCTCAACCTGCAACGTCTGTTGTTCTGTCAGGCCTATTGGTTAGTACTAAGTCCAGTATGGCCGTCCCTCTAGTCGGGTCCTGAACCAGTTGGGAGAGGTAATTGTCTTTGGTTATTGCCAAGAAGCTATTTCCCTTATGAGATATACAAGTTTCAGTTTCCCAGTCTATATCTGGGTAGTTGAAGTCCCCCATAATAACCACCTCATTATGATTTGCCACCTCGTCTATCTCGTGTAGTAGTAGATTTTCTGTGGACTCTGGTATATTAGGTGGTTTATAGTAAACTCTTATTAGTAATTTATTGTTGTTTTTAGCTCCATGTATCTCTACCCACAGTGACTCCACATGTTCATGTCCCTCACTTATATCTTCGCGGAGTGTGGGCTTTAGACAAGACTTTACATAAAGGCAAACCCCTCCCCCTCTCCAGTTTTGACGATCCTTTCTAAATAGACTGTAACCTTATACATTAACTGCCCAGTCATAGCTATCATCCAGCCATGTCTCCGTTATTCCCACTATGTCATAGTTCTCCTCACACATCAGTAATTCGAGCTCCCCAGTTTTATTAGTCAGGCTTCTGGCATTAGTATACATACATTTGAGAGGTTTATGTATATTTTTTACCCTACACCTTTCCTTCTGAACTGTTCTAGTCCCTCCTTCCATTCCTCCCCCTACCTTGCCCCCGGTCTCTATCTGCACTATCTTCCCCTCCTATAATGTAATTTTCCTCCCCCCCAGTCCCTAGTTTAAACACTCCTCCAACCTTCTAGCCATCTTTCTCCCCAGCACAGCTGCCCCTTCCTCATTGAGGTGCAGCCCGTCCCTACGATAGAGCCTGTAGCCGATAGATAAATCGGCCCAGTTCTCCAGGAACCCAAACCCCTCCTTCCTACACCAGTTCTTGAGCCACTTGTTAATCTCCCTAATCTCCCGTTGCCTTTCTTGTGTGGCTCGTGGTACAGGCAGTATTTCGGAAAATACTACCTTAGAGGTCCTTCCCCTCCTTGATCTTATTATCTGTAACTTTATCCTTTTTCGGTTGTAGGAGATCAACTTGTTTCTGTAATTTTGCTCTATGGTACGCCCTCTTTATGGATCTTCAGCTATACCCTCTTCTCAGGAAGCAGTTTGTCTGATCACTCGCCTGTTCCTTGAAAGTGTTTTCCTCTGAACAGATCCTCCGCATGCGCAGGAATTGTCCGGTAGGGATTGCGTTTAAAGTGTTTCTAGGATGCAGGGAGGAAGCGTGTAAGAACGCATTAACCGAGGTGTCTTTACGGTATACATCCATTTTTATCTGTCCCCTACTATCTTTCGAAATTGTTACATCCAAAACATTAATCGTACTTTTGTGGTATGTATAGGTTAATTAAATATTCAGAGAGTTATTGTTAACCCCTTAGTGACCACCCATACGTGTTTTTACGGTGGTCACTAAGGGGCCTTAGGCTGGGCCGCCGCGTTTTTACGGCGGCCCAGTCTAAGCTCTGCACGCCTCCCCCGTGCAGCGGGGAGGGCGGACCCGGCTCTCACAGCCCTGACCGGCAGAAGTGCCGATCCGGGCTGTTTAACCCATTACATGCCGGGCGCAATGGCGCCCGCTGCATGTAAAGTGGTGACAGAGGGAGCGGACTCCCTCTGTCTCCCATCAGCACCCCGAAAATGCGATCGCGGGGTGCTGATGTGTTGTGAAGCTTACCTCGCTTCAGATCAGGGCCCCGAGCCTGTCTTCCGTTATCTCCAGCAGGCTGTGCCTCTCTGGCGCAGCCTGCTGGTCAATCTTTGAATAGCATTGCTATTGAAATGTAATACATTATAGAGATAATGCATTACATTTTAAAAACAATCAAAATACTGTATATTATAGTCCCCTTGTGGGACTTTTAAGTAGTAAAAAAAAATAGAAAAAAAAAATATTTTATAAAAAAAAAATTCCATAAAATATGCTTTTTTTCCATTGAAAATACGCTTTTCAATGAAAAAAATTGCAAAAAGAAAATATTCCCCATATGTTTGGTATTGCCGCGTCCATAACGACCCGGACTACATAAATATTACATAAATTATCCCCTATGGTGAACGCCGTAAAAAAAAAGACTGTAATAACAAATGTAATAACAAGCGATCAAAAAGCGGCATTTACTCCAAAATGATACCAATGAAAAATACAAGTTGTCCCTCAAAAATCAAGCCCTCACACAACTCCATAGAAAAAGAAAAAAAAAAGTTATGGGTCTTGTGAAGTGGCAATGCAAAATAATTTTTGGGGGTTAATAAAAGGGGTTTTATTGGAAAAAAAAAATTATAAGTATTTAGTATCACTGTAATCGTACTGACCCAGAGAATAAAGATATTATGTTATTTGTACCGAAAAATGAACGCCGTAAAATTTATTATGTAAAAACGCAGTGGCAGTATTGCTATTTTTCCCCATCTCCCTCCCAGAAAGAGTTAACAAAAGTTAATCAGAAAGTTATATGTACCCCAAAATGGTGCCATTAAAAACTACAACTTGTCCCGTAAAAAACAAGCCCTCATAAAGTTATATAGACGAAAAAATTAAAATGTTATAGCTCTTAGAATGAGACCATGAAAAAAGGAAGAAAAATGCTTGGTCATAAAGGCCCAAACAGGCTTGGTCACTAAGGGGTTAAGGGCCATAAAAAAATTCTGTAACTGTCCCTCAGTACCCTGCCAGATTATGAAGACGTCATTAATGTACCATGCCCAAAAGATGCCGCGGTCCATGATGACGTGTCCATCTGGCATGGCATCATGTCCATCAGACATAAACAGGTCTCTTTCCCACAGCCCCAGGAAAAAATTTGCATATGAAGGCGCACAGGCTGCCCCCATCGCGGTTCCCTAGAGCTGTAGGAAAAAGACCCATTAAAAGTAAAAAAGTTTTGGGTTAGTACAAACCGTAATAATTGTAGCAAAAAGCTGGTAAGACTATTCTTGGTGTTATTGGCCCTGAGGAAAAACTCTACTGCCTCCATGTCATCTGAATGTCTAATGCTCGTGTACAGAGATTCTGCATCGCATGTTACTAGCACGTTATCCTCATCAAGGTTAACTCCTTGTAGTTTCTGCAGTAAGTGCAGGAAGTATACCGAATATATGATGGTAACATTTCCACCATAGGTTTCAGGTGGAAATCAAGTAATCTACAGATATTCTCTACAAGGCTACCTTGGCCTGATATAAGTGGCCTACCTGGGGGAACTGATGCATCCTTGTGGATTTTTGGCAGTAAATAAAGTGTAGGTATTGTCGGTTCTAGAATAATTAATGCTTGATGCAGTTGTTTGGAAATTATATCTTCTTCCAAGGCCTTATCCAGAATTTTCAGAAGTTTACTTCTAAAGGAAGATATGGGATTAAAGGTAAATTTTTTGTAACACGTCTTGTCTCTCAATTGCCTGTATGCTTCCTTCAGGTACATATCGCGTGGCCGGACCACCAAGTTCCCACACTTATCTGTTGGTTTGTATAGAACGTCCGGCAGATTCTTAAGTTTCCTGAGACTTTGTCGCTGTCCCTGTGTGAGATTGTCCGAATGGACTGACCTGGGTATATCATTAAAGTCCTTGGAAACCGGTTTGACCAAAAAGTCCACTGCCGGACATAAAGATAAAGGAGGGAACTTGAGCGATTTCTTGCGCAAGACAGGAGGTACATCATTTGTAATCCTGTCCTAGCTTTCATACAATAGGTCCTCCAAAATTTGGAGGGCCTGTTGTTCATACTGGGTGTCTAGACCATCCACCTCCGTTTCTTTATGGTGCCAGTTCTTCATCATCAGAGAGCGCCCAAAGATGTGTACATCTTTAATGGCATTGAACTGATCAAACCGTGAACTGGGTGCATACGACAACCCTCGTTCTAGCAGTGAAATATCCATATCAGAGAAATTGTGTGTGGAGAGATTGATTACCTTCAGATCTTTGTCATGTTGTCGGGTATTGGTGGTTGGGGCTTGTTGTCTCTTCCGCCCCGGTGCCTGACCATAATCCATTTTTCTCTTACTTCTCCCTGATCGTTTAAAGTGAGATGTATTCGGTTGAGATTCGTTTTGTGAGGATATCGAAGAGATGGAAGAGCACCTACTCAGAGGCCTACCCCTGTCTCTACCCCTCCATCTATATACTTTCCTTTGTTGTGCGTCATTCTGGTCGCAAGTGAATTTCTTCATCTTGAACTCCTGAATTTCCTTTTCCCATTTGGAATATTTTATCTCCATCAGATCATGAATCTGTTTCAACATCTCCGGATTTCCTTCTTGAGAGAGGCATGTCTGTAACTGTTCAATTTCTTGATCGATCTGTTCTAGGTTCTTCTTATTTAGTCCAATTAAAAGTTCCATGAATTTGGAGGAAATATTATTACATACGTCCTCCCATTTTAAAGTGAAGCTCTCATCTTCTATGGGGAAAGAGGGGAACACTTGTATGCGTAAACCCCTGGGAATAAGACTCCTCTGGAGGTATTTTTCCCAAAAGGCCTTATTCCACCAAATGCGTGTTCTGTTATGTAATAACTGCTGCAATGAGGGCTGTGTCTCCCTGAGAGTCTCACCACCATCCAGACCACCTACTGCCCCCTCGTCCTTAAAAACAGCATCCAGTTGAGAAAGTCAGGACCGTTCCCTGGCTCTGTAATCCAAAGTGGTCATTGGTAGACAATCTGTGTAAAAAACACAGCGCAAAAGATAAATACAAAGAGACAAAAAACCAAAAGGGGCCCTCATGCCCAGACTGAAGTCAGCACATGCAATACATATTGCGGCAACAATACGAGGGTCGACCTATCAAAAATCATGAGTACCAGCTCCCATTAAATACACAAAACCTACAAGAAACAGAGCTCACCACGTACTGTTATCAAAATATATAAATACTTTATTGAATTCACTTTATTTTAAACCCCTTCCCACCAATGCATGTCCAGTGATTCATTCCCTAAATCACCTGGACGTCTGTTGGCTGCACCGTGAGCGGACCGTAGCGCAGGATCCTCCCCCCCCCACCCGGCGTCACGTCGCCGCACCCACACCACGTGACAAAGTCATGTGATATCGTGAATCGACGTTAGGATGGTGGGTGGGAGGGGCCGAGCGCCGCCCCGCGCACACACATTCAGAGGAGAAGGGAAATGGACCAGGCTACAGCCATAGGGAAAAAGTACCCCCTCTACTGGCTATCAGTATATATACCTATATATGTCGTCACGATTCCCCCACTACCAATCAATATTACATTAAAGCAGACAGTATCCAATACTAAGTATAGCAACCAATACTCAAAGTGTTCTCCCACTACGCCACACTACACTTAGTTATTACACAGTTTTCATGTGCACCATCCAGTATTTTTCACATATTTCCCACGCACCTTGTGCTTTTTCACATATATACACTCGCCTAAACAATTATTAGGAATACCATACTAATACGGTGTTGGACCCCCTTTTGCCTTCAGAACTGCCTTAATTCTACGTGGTATTGATTCAACAAGGTTCTGATAGCATTCTTTAGAAATGTAGGCTCATATTGATAGGATAGCATCTTGCAGTTGATGGAGTATTGAGGGATGCACATCCAGGGCATGAAGCTCCCGTTCCACCACATCCTCTATTGGGTTGCGATCTGGTGACTTTGGGGGCCATTTTAGTACAGTGAACTCATTGTCATGTTCAAGAAACCATTTTTCCAGTCTTCAACAGTCCAGTTTTGGTGAGCTCGTGAGAATTGTAGCCTCTTTTTCCTATTTGTAGTGGAGATGAGTGGTACCCGGTGGGGTCTTCTGCTGTTGTAGCCCATCCACCTCAAGGTTGTGCATGTTGTGGCTTCACAAATGCTTTGCTGCATACCTCGATTGTAACGAGTGGTTATTTCAGTCAACGTTGCTCTTCTATCAGCTTGAATCAGTTGGCCCATTCTCCTCTGACCTCTAGCAAGGCATTTTTTCCCACAGGACTGCCGCATACTGGATGCTTTTCTTTTTTTACACCATTCTTTGTAAACCCTAGAAATGGTGGTGCGTGAAAATCCCAGTAACTGAGCAGATTGTGAAATACTCAGACCGGCCTGTCTGGCACCAACAACCATGCCACGCTCAAAATTGCTTAAATCACCTTTCTTTCCCATTCTGACATTCAGTTTGGAGTTCAGGAGATTGTCTTGACCAGGACCACAACCCTACATGCATTGAAGCAACTGCCATGTGATTGGTTGACTAGATAATCGCATTAATGAGAAATAGAACAGGTGTTCCTAATAATTCTTTAGGTGAGTGTATATATTTCTTCGAGTGTTCTTTCTATGCGCTTTTCCATCATATTGTCACCGTCGCTCACTTCATGCAAATGTCACCACATCTTTTACAGATGTTTTTTGTCATCACTTATTATAACCTCGGTTTTTCATCCCCACCATTCATGTTTTTGTCAGATATTTTGTATTCTTTCACTGATATTCATTGGTATACACTTTGAACCATACCCTGTTTTTTATGCAGTTTGGTGTGTTTAATGATTCTTGTCCAATTCATTGTGCATTTGGTATTTTTTAATGATATGTACATACAATATAAATTATACTGGTATTTATTTATCTATTTATATATTATTTAGTAAATATTTACACTTATTAATTTGTTCCTATACATATGAACTTTTTCACTGAATATCTAAAACTTTTATAATATTTATTTGTATATCAACATTTGAAATTCACGGAATAGATATACATTATTCATTGAGTATTGGTTGCTATACTTAGTATTGGATACTGTCTGCTTTAATGTAATATTGATTGGTAGTTGGTAACTCTTCGACAGATATTCGATGACACAATCCTGTCACTTGTCTCGAGTTTGCGATCTGCTGGCATAGGCGTATACCATCTTGTTCCTCCTTTTAGGATTTGTAATGCACTCTGTTACAACCATTGATGTGTCATTGCTTTCTCCTTCCCTCACTCTTCAAGAGAATACCGATACTTTCTTTCCTTCCTCAGTATCTTTAGGTATTCAGGATTTATCTTTCTTTGGACGTTCTTCATGTAGTAGTGTAGGATGGCGTCCTTTGCAAATGCTGCATGTGGCCTTTTTATTATACTCCTTAGTAGCATGGCCTTTTCTTAGACAACCGAAACATAGTTGTTTCTCAAGTACAAACCTTTTCTTTTCTTCTGGGAACTTCTTCAATTCACAGAACATATATTTGAAGCTAGTCTGAAGATTTATCGGTTCTGTCTCTCTACTGATCCCAGTAGTGACTTTGAACTTGCTCTCGTAGGTATCTGGACCTTTACAAGCTGCGTTGGTTGCAAAGCTAGTTGCTCTTGAACGTCTTATCTCTTTTGCAGGCCTTTCTTTTAAGGATTTTAATACGTAAGATGATGTTACTGGATTACACGCTATCCATGCTTCCTCATTTACGAACTCAGAGAACTCTTTAAAACTTGGAAAGTACTTACCTAGATCTAACTGTTTAGTCACATAGCGAATCCATCTAAAAGCCACTTCTTCAAGTAGCTTAGTTAACATCCTGTGGTTTCCTAGATAGTCGTTCAGTACTTTCAGTACTTCAACATGTGGGATGGCATTGCTGCATGCTTGCAGGAAGTCACCATACTTTTGGAGTCCGAAGTGTTCTTTAGGCCCTTTTTTAGGCCAGTTATTTAGTTTCTCTCTAAAGGCTCTTTGTACTAAGAAAGAATGACCATATCTTGCATTACATTTTTGCCAAGCTTGTTTGTAGGCCTCTTTGTCTTTTCTATAGAAGTTACCTTCAAGAACTTCCTTGGCCTCTGCACCAACATATCTTTGTAGGTAGAATAACTTGTCAACTGGACTGAAGCAATGATGCTCAATGATCATCTCAAAACTGGCCTTCCACTCTATGAACTTCAGAACATTTCCCGAAAATACAGTAGGTTCCGGAATGGGAGGTCTAGCTGGGACTGTTCTCTGTGGTCTTGCCAGGACAATGGTTGTACCATTCTCCTGAGCATTGCCATGGCATCTAGGATTTGAATCATCCTGTTCTATTTTCTCACTTATTTCTGAATTAGGTGAGTCCCTTTCTTCATCTTTTCCGGTAGAGATAGAGGGTAAATTCACAAACACCTTTTTCCTAACATTGGACTAGGCCTCACTTTGTTTTTCTGAGCAGGGATGGAAGGATAATGACTTATTTCCTCACTAAGTGCTGGAGATTTTCTTCCATTCTTCTGGGAGTATGTAGGAAAGTAGGAGTCTGCCTCTTCACTTAGTACAGATTTAAACCTATGACTACTCTGACTCATGTCCTCCTCGCGTACTCTGAGTCTGGCTTCTATGATCTTAACTTCTTTATGCCTTTCCAGACTTTTCATCTGTTGGTGCAGTGCTTCCATTTCAGCTTCCATTTGATGGCGATGTGCCTCCATTTCAGCTTCCATCTGATGGTGTTGTGCATCCATTTCAGTTTCCATTTGATGGGGCTGTGCCTCCATTTGACAGCGCTATGCCTCAATGGCAGCTTGCATTTCAATCTCTGATCTCTTGACAGCAAGTTGTTTAGATAATTCCTTTCTTTTGGCTAAAGTATTTGAGGACTCTGATATATGGGTGGCACTTCTGCTAGTGAAGGAAGTCACACTTGAGATTGTGGTTCCCCCTAAGGACCTAGCATAGTCTCTCATAAAAAGCTCATTCATTCTACTTCTTGCTTTAACTTCATCATAATTAGCTGCAGATGAAAGTTCTCTCATGAGCTTTGCTAAATCTTTAGTTACTGCAGTACATGTGTCCATGTTCCTTACAATATGCTGGGAAGGTGTAAACGACCACAGCCATAAGCTCTGATTCAGATTCTTCTACTGTCTCTACCATATCACTCAAGTTCCTTTTTATACTTTCTTGCTTAAGCTTTCTAAGATTTCCACCTATCATACATCCGGGCAAACTTTTTCTCTTTTAATGCTGCTTCTTGCTCCAGATTTTTCAGCATCTTTGAGGTCTGTTTTCTGGCACGTGATGAACGTCTTAGTTTGGGCTATATTTGCTTGAGGCAAGAATAATGCTGCATCAGACTCTTCTACCTCAGACATGTTCCCTTGCTCTTCAACTTCTACTCTATCTATCTTTGTATCATTTAACAGTGGCATGGTAATACTAGGCTCAGACATTTTACTTTCAATGCTATCACAATCAATACAAATAATAAGATGCCTTTCACTTTAAATGCAATACAGACAAATGCAGAAATAAATGACTTTCACTTTAAATGCAATACTGACAAAATGCAGAAATAAATTACTTTCACTTTAAATACTTTAGAGTCCGTGTAATACAAACTGTCATTTGTTTTTACTTTAAAGTCTTTTTTTTTAATTTTTTTTATTTCTAAGCGTCACAGGGAGCATGAGAGAGCGTCTGACGTAGGACGCTAGGGCTCCGCCCCCACTTCCTCCCCTGCCTCTGCCTCTGCCCCGCCGCCGCTCGCTGGCATGTCGTACCGCTGAACCGCCGGAACAGCTGAGTAGCTGAACAGTTGATAGACCGAGACCGAGAGTCCGAAACGCCGCAAGGTTGAGGCCACCTTGTTCTTGATGCCGGCACTGTGTCCTGACCCCCGCTCTGTTCCGCGATCTGTGGAGTCGCCAGGTGGTGAGTCGCCACATTGGTTGTGTTGTGGAGGAGAGTAATGAGTGGAAGACCTGGCGTGTTGAAAAAAAAAGGGGCGCTCAGGATGCTGCCATTTTAGCCTGCTGCTGAGCTTGTAGTGGATTCCTGTTTGCCCTTGTGGGAGAGGTTGATCCGGATGACCTGGATTGCACTATTTGACCATAGTGTCGAACGACAGGTCCTCTAAACTTGGACACAGGATCATCAAGGGTGATCAACTCGGGGGTACAGTTTGTATTGCCTCCTACTGCAACCCACGTTAGTTTTTGCCCTTAGGTCGGCCTCTACTGTGAAGGTGTATAAGTAGTGGGGGTGATATCCCCGGCAGCTGACAGAGGGTTTGTTTTTCACAGTGACTGTGAGTATGCGGATGGGTATGCAGTCTGAGGCTATTGCGGACTGAAGGAATAACGATATATAACCCTGTCTCCACCAGTTCGCATAATTAATGATACTGTCTCTCCTTGACTCAATGAATTAACTACCTGCACTTTCTGATATGTTTGAACCTTTTGCCCTGTGTTACAGCTCCGTAAGGAATCCACCTCTCCTGGTCAAAGCCTTGATTAACATTACTAACATTATTAACGTCTCTCCCCTTTGAACTGATTCTTTTACTACTGGATAGATTTTGAACTGATCTTCTCATTATCGGATTAACTTTCTGTGTTGGAAACGTTTCAAATATGGAAATAATTCACTGTTTATATTTTTGGTTGTGATTAATTTAAGAAGGGGGACTATATTTGTTTCCTTTGGGTTTTTAAACCGCTCTGGTGCTGAGAGCGGGAGGGAGAAGGAAAAAGGGAAAAAAGAGAAGAGGGGGGAGGGGGAAAGGAGGAGAAAGAGGGAAAAGCAAAAAGGAAAAGGAAAGGAAAGAAGGGGAGGAAAGGGAAAAAGAAAAAGGGAAGGAAAAAGAAAGAAAAAAAAAAAAAAAAAAAAGAATTGAAATGCCGTCTAAGAAAAGGGAGGAACCGCGTGGCCCTGCGGGAACCATCGCTAGGAGATCAGCCGTAGGTTTGGAAAGTGGGTCTAAACAATCGGGCCTAAATAAATACCTGGTCCCGAATTCACCAGGGCTAAGATCTCCACAAAAAGAAAATACTTTGGATCCTAGACCGCAGGGACCTACGCATGAGACGTCAGCTGAAGGGGGAGAGGGAGAGAGGGGAACCCCAGTGACATATACAGAAACAGATGTAAAAATGGTGCAGGATATACTCGGTACGGTTTCGCGGATGGAAAATTTAATGGGTAATCTAGTAACCCAGCTTGGGGCAGTACAGACAGATGTTATGGTTATACGATCAGAGATGGAAAAAGTAAGGCAGCGGTTGCAAGAGATGGAAAAAAAGATCCCCCTCCTAGAGAAATCCGTTCAGAAATTAGAGAAGGAAGTGACATCTTTAAAACAGATAAATGTTAAGATGGAACAAAAACTGGTAGACCAGGAGGATAGATCAAGAAGGTCAAATATAAGATGTGTGGGAATTCCAGAGCGAGTGGAGGGAGAAAACTGTACTGATTTTATGGAGAGATGGTTAAGGGAAAACAGTAGAGAGGGTACCCTCTCTCCCCTGTTTTCCATCGAAAGAGCACATAGGGTCCCTACAAAAAATAGAGTACCAGGAGATTATCCTAGACCGATACTGGTGAAATGTCTATTAGCCAAGGACCGAGATGGAATATTAGCCGACGCTAGAATCTCGGAAAGATACTATATACAGGGGGTAAAGATTAAACTTTTTTCAGATTATTCATTCAGTACTAATGCACAAAGAAGAGAGTATATATCTGTTAAAAAAAGACTAAGGGAGGCAGGTATAAAGTATAGTCTATTTTTTCCAGCAAAATTAAGGGTGGAACATAATGGCAAGTTCGTTTTCTTTCAGACTCCGGAGGAAGCTAGCGATTGGGCGGACGGGGAGGGTTTCTGAGGCTGGGGGGGGAGGTGGTGATAGGAGCCAATATGCTAAGATATGGAGTCGCCCGGACTGCCGACCAGCAGAAGGGGGGACTACTTGGATGGGAGGGTATATGGAGGGGTTGGGGGGGCGGGGCGTGGAGAGAGGAATTTTTTATTTTTTTTTCCTCCCCTTCCTGGATAGATGGTTAGGGTCCTTTCATTGAATGTGAGAGGGCTCCGAGAGAGGGTTAAAAGGTTTGCTATCCTTGAGTGGATCAAGAGGTTCCTGCCAGCCGTCGTCTGCCTCCAGGAGACACATTTAGATAAAGAATCAGTAAGGTGGTTGGAGCGGAGATGGATGGTGGTGGGATATCATTCGGTGTATACTACCTATTCTAGAGGGGTCTCGATTTTGATACATAATAGGATTAAATTTGAGGTTCTGGCATGTGAGGCCGACGATTGCGGCAGGTACCTCTTTCTACATTGTTATGTAGAGGGGAAAAAAACTGTACTTGCAAATATATATATTCCACCACCATATAAATCAGATGTGTTGTACCAATTGTATAGATTTATGTTGAATAAACAGGAATGTATGTTGATTGCGGTCGGCGATTATAACGCGGTTATGGATCCACTCAGGGATAGGATGTCCAGCGGAAGGGGAGGAGCACAAAATGTTGAGTTATGTAAATTAGTGTATGAATTTAATTGGGTAGATGTCTGGCGGGTGCAGAACCCGGATGAAATTAATTATTCTTGTTACTCAAAAACACACCAAACCTGGTCGAGAATAGATATGATTCTTGGAAATAAAAATCTAATATCTCAAAATAGGATTAGGATAAACTATATACCCATGGCTTTATCGGACCATAGTGCGATGGTAATGGAGCTGGAGCTGAACAAAAATAATACCTTGCCGTTGTTTAAGTTTAACCCCCATTGGTTATCATTAATCTCAGATAAAGAGAGTATAATAGAAGAGTTAAAACTTTTTTTCATAGAAAATAATGGTTCTGCCGGTAGACTTGTGGTCTGGGACACCTCTAAGGCATTTTTGAGGGGATTACTGTTTAAAAAAGTAAACTATTGGAAAAAAAATACTAGAGAGAACGGGAAGGTACTGGAAAAAAAATTACAAGAGGCTGGAATGGTATGTATGACATACCCTACTGTATTTAATAAGAGAGTTTGGGAGGAAGAACAAGAAAAGTTGAGGTTACATCAATTAGAAAAAAGTAGGAAAGAATTGCTCCTTCAGGGGATTAAGTTGGCCTCGGAGGGTGAAAAGGTCGGTAAAATATTAGCAAATATAGTGAGAAATCAAAAAGGAAAATCATGGATCGGTGCGATTAAAGATAAAACGGGAAAATTACTTACCGTACCCGAAGAAATAAAAAAAGTGTTTGGGGACTATTTCCAAGAGCTATATAAGTCCAGAGTACAATACTCAAAACAAGAGTTAGATTCCTATCTAGATAAGATTGCTTTCAATAAGATATCTGAGGTTCAAAAAGAATTTCTGGAAAAAGAAATAACGGTGACAGATATAAATTCAGCCCTGGGAAAGGTTAAACTTGAGAAAACACCAGGTGGAGATGGGCTCCCCTTTGAAATATATAAAACCTTCTCACAGGTACTAGTTCCAGAATTAAAAACAACACTGGACGAGGCCCGAAAATTAGGTGATCTACCGAGTTCTATGAAGGAAGCAATTATTACATTAATATTAAAAAAGGGGAAGGAACAAACAGACCCCGGCTCATATAGGCCTATATCCCTATTGAATACGGATGCGAAAATTTTGGCAAAAGTTTTAGCAGACAGGCTCTCTAGGGTTATTAAAGAAATAATAAATAAAGACCAGACAGGTTTTATACCGGGTAGAACAATATATTCCAACATAAGAAGGCTATTCCTTAATATTGAAGCTAATAGATCAGACGCAGGGGAAAAAGCGATACTCTCATTGGATGCCCAAAAGGCTTTTGATTGCGTCGAATGGGAGTATCTATGGGCAGTATTAAGGAGATTTGGCATAGGGGAAGGATTTATAGGGTGGATTCAGCTAATTTATCATAACCCTAGGGCTAGAGTGGTTGTGGATGGGAGCCTATCCCCCCCGTTTGCCCTAACACGTGGCACAAGGCAGGGATGTCCTCTCTCCCCATTGCTATTCGCAATTGCAATTGAACCCCTGGCTAATATAATAAGAAATGATAGGGAGATTAAAAGTTTTACATATGTGGGTGGAGAAGAAAAATTGCTGATGTATGCAGATGATATTTTACTTTTTTTACAAAACACTGGGGAACAGTTCAATAAAATAGTAGAGATAATAGATAGGTTTGGGTTTTTTTCTGGCTTAAACATCAATTGGGGTAAATCACACATGTTATTATTAGGAGAGGGGCAACTACAGAGAGATACACGGGTGCATGTCTTAAAAAGGCACGAAAATTTTAAATATCTCGGTATACAAATCTCCGGAAACATAGAAGAATATGAAAAATTAAATGTTCTCCCCTTAATAAAAGAATTAAGAACTAAAATACATATATGGAAAAGATTACCATTGTCAATGCAGGGTAGGGTAAACTTAATAAAAATGGTCCTCCTCCCAAAGATACTTTATGTATTACAAAACGCCCCAGTAAGAATACCACAAAATACTTTTAAACTATTTGATAGATTAATGGGGGATTTTATGTGGAAAGGTGCGATTCCTCGGATAAAGAAGGAAGTCCTTCAGCTCCCAGTGAAAGAAGGAGGATTAGCGCTTCCTAATCTATTTTTCTACTATTTAATAACACAATACGGGAATATAAAGTATAGTTTAGATAGTCAGATGGGTAGACAAGAATTAAATAGATGGGGATGGAAAGAAAAAGTTAATCACTTAGAGGTGTTGGAGTCAGGTTTTTTTGGGAA
Source organism: Bufo gargarizans (assembly GCF_014858855.1). Classification (NCBI taxonomy): domain Eukaryota; kingdom Metazoa; phylum Chordata; class Amphibia; order Anura; family Bufonidae; genus Bufo; species Bufo gargarizans. The sequence continues at coordinate 197,115,544 of NC_058080.1, forward strand.
AAAAAATACTAGCAATAGGATATTTAATTTGTTAGAATACGTATGGGGGGAAATTAAGAAGATATTGGGGATTAAAGGGTTTTTGAAATATACACCGATATGGAAAAATCTTAATTTAAAGGAACTGGAAACAATAAGGGATTATATAGATTGGGGAAAAAAAGGAGTGAAATATCTAGAACAGATTTTCGTGGGCGATAAGCTGAAGGACTTTAATATAATGGTGTCGGAATTCGGGATCCCCTATAGTGATTTGTATAAATATTTCCAGCTTAGGAATGCATTGCGGACAGTGGTACAGGAGGATAGGTATAGAAGGGATATATCAGTTATGCTGGACAAGTTTATTGTAGCAGGGGAAGGAGGTGGAATAACCGCAAAGAGATATAGGACCCTGATATAGGAATATATTCCTTCCTAGATATAGGAAGAAAAAAGAAAAACAATTACAATGCTGGCCGTAAAGAAATGGCAGAAAGATCTAGACTCCTTTACAGAGGAAAAATGGATTGATGCCCTTAGAAATTATGCGACAATTTCGGATAGGGGTTCGCATAAGATCTCACAATTCTTTATAATACATAGATTACATCGATCTCCATGGATGCTAAAAAGAATGGGGGTGAGACCAACAGATAAATGCCCAAAATGTTGGGAGGAGAGAGCTGATTTGATACACTGTTTTTGGAGGTGTCCCAGGCTTCATAGATATTGGACAGAAATTATGGAAACTGTGTTTTTGCTACTGAAGGTCCGATTGCCAAATGACCCAGTAATTTGTATTTTAGGGGCAACTGAACATTTGAAATTAACCAAAAATACACGATTGGTTTTGAATAAAGTATTATTCCAGGCTAGAATCCTTATAGTTAGGAAATGGATAAAGGCAGATCCACCGACGGTGGGACAGTGGAGGAAAACAATAGACAATTTAATTAAAGAAGAACGTGGGACAAAGAACTATACCAAAAAGTCATTAAATCTCGACCAGGTCTGGAAAAATTGGGTACTTTTTTTTTTCTCTCTCTCTACGTGGGGGGAAATGGGAGGGTGGGAGTTGGGAGGTGGTTGGGAATGGGCAGAAAGAAAAAAAAAAAAATAATGAAAGATGAACAGAGATTATCATCTGTAAATAATTTTTTTATGTATTGTTGGGGTAATGTTTTTCTATGGATGTATTTATTGTACGAAATTGAAATAAAGATATATTAAAAAAAAAAAAAAAAAAGTCTTTTATTTCTGAGCACAATTTTTTTTTCTCTTTATGCCAAAGCCTATATGCAATGATAAGTAATAAAAAAAAAAGCTCTGACCTTATTCTGAAGAGCAGGAACAAATGTCAGTCTTAAAGGAGACATGTCTTTTCTTAATATGATGCAATGCTCTGCGCTGACTTGCAATGCTCTGTGCAGACTTGCAATGCTCTGTGCAGACTCGCAATGCTTGTGATGCGCTGGCTTGGATACATTGCTTGCGATGTTCTATGCTGACTTGCAATTCTTTGTGCTGATTTGCGATGCACTGGCTTGGATACCCTGCTGCAGACGTTGGGCCTAGTGACGTGAAACTAGCTGGATGCAGTACATGGTCTCTCCATGGATAGCGGTGCGGGCACTTTAGCTCTGGACTTTGGCTTCCCACCATGCGTCTTTTTCTTGCTATAGGGATCGCAGGAAGGTTGGCGCTTTTACTCTGAATATTTTGCCTTTGTCATTCTGCCACTTTAAGAGTCCCCTCCAGTTTGACTAATGCACATGTTCTATGGCCTCTATGGTAGCTCTGACGAGGTGTCTTTGCTTGCTCACTCAGGGAAAAGTTGCTGCACAGCGGTATATGCTGGTGCTCCACTGCTCCAATGCGTTCTTTACTGTGCAAGTTGAGGAGCACTATCACTTCGCCCTCTAGTTCCACTGTTGCAGGTGCAGCACTATGAAGTGCCTTTTGCGCTGTAGCATTAGAAGAATTATGATATCTCTGACTTTTTAGTCTAACCAGACTGTCTATTACTCTGTAATTCCTCTAGCGCTGTTCTATGGAAACAGTAGGTTTAAATAGCACACCAAATGCTTGAAATATCTTCTAACTTCTTTATTTTTATATTTTTTTTGCATTTCAAAAATTTATTGGGAAAACTACAAAACATTTACAGTAGAAATTTTTTACAATCTCTCAATTCTTAGTGACCCAACTAATTATATATAGATATAAATATATTCGACTCATCTTTTCATTACATTTAGAAAACCCGCCCCTCCCTCCCCCCTAGTCTGTGGTGCGTCAAAGCAGGACCCCCATAAATAAAACAACTTGACCTCGACTAGTCAATCCTCCAACCACCCCATATCCTATTCCACTGGTCCTCAACTTCCCTCCGTTTATATATAATTTTCTCGTAATTTTTTACCTTATCGGTTAAATTTATCCATGTATTTATGTCTGGAGTGGATCGGGCAAACCAGGTCCGACTGATCAAAACTCTAGCCAACATCAATATTCTACTCAGGAAGATCTTTTGATACTTGTGATTTTTTAGTTTGGAAAGATCATTAAGCACAAATACTTGTGGTTCAAAAGGAATTCGAATTTTTAGTTTATACATAATACAATTATTAATACTATTCCAGTAATTTATAAGTTCTGGACAAGTCCATATCATATGGAGAAAGTCCGCTCCTGCAGTGTCACATTTGGGGCAGTTGGACGTGTCTCTTAACCCGCATTTATTCATCCAAAGGGGAGTAATATATAATCTGTGGCAAATATAGAATTGTATTAGAACATGGTTGAAGTTCTGGGATAATGAGACCAAATTCCCAAAAATATTCTCCCACCCTTCTACTTGTAAATTCGGACAATCCGCCTCCCACGCTTTTTGTCCTGGTGAGTGTGTATCACTAAACCGTGCCTTAAGTAATAACTTAGATATATTTGAAATCTTTGTTCTAGAAGGTGTACCCCCTACCCACTCATTCAAAAAAGATAAATTATCTATATCCAACAGCCGTTTATCATCCAAACTGGATAGTACAGATCGCAATTGAAAATACCTAAACCATGAAAGGTTTCTTATATTATGTGTCATTTCTATAAAAGATTTAATTTCTCTATCTTTAACTACCTGTGAAATATATAAAATTTTCTTCTTCTGCCAAAATGTGTCAGCTGCAATATCATCTAGCCTTTGTAAATACAAATTATAGTGAGTGAGTAAAGTAAATGTGAGTGAACCCTTAACCTTCAACCATGTCCTAGTTGTAGCCCACACTTTCAGGAGTAGTTTTATAGTCTCTCTGTAGCCTTGCTCATAACTCTTCAATAAACCAGATTCCAACAAGGTAAAAATATTATTGTGGGCGTGGCTAGTTACCAACTTCCCCAGCAATGCACTGTTCTCTGATTCATAGCACCTCAATAGCTGGGCTGCAATAAAGTACCCTTTAAAGTAGGGGAGATTTAAACCCCCACACTCCACTGATTTATACAAATATTCCAGCTTAATTCGAACTCGCTTTCTTCCCCATATTAAATCATTAATTATTCTTTCCATAAGTTTAAAATGTTTGTCTTGTATCCAAATAGGTGTATTCCTGAGCACATAAAGAAATTGTGGTAGTATCACCATTTTAACTAGTGAAACTCGATCAGCTCTGGATAAGGGAAGTTTCAGCCAGATTCCTATTTTAGCTCTGATCTTTACTATTATGGGGATCAAATTAAGTTGTACAAAATTTTCAACCCGAGGCGATATAGTCAAACCCAAGTATTGAAAAGTATCAACAATATCCAACTGTGTGACAGGAACCTCCTTCTGTGGCAGGGGGTCTATTGGGAGCAGACTGGTCTTGGCCCAGTTTATAAGAAGACCAGACACCTCACCAAATACTTTAACCATTTGAATAATCCTAGGAAGAGTAGTTTCCGTATGATCTATAAAAAACAGGACATCATCTGCATATAATGAGATACGGTCTTGTGTTCCTAACGTACCGAATCCTTTAACCTGATCATCCTGCCTGATGGCCATCGCAAGGGGAGATAGTGGGCAACCCTGCCGGGTGCCTCTGTTTAAATCAATACTACTACTCAGAATTCCATTAAGACTCAGTTTTGCCCTTGGAGATCTATACAGTAGCCTAAGAGTGCGTATAAATCTTTCTCCAAAGCCCATCCTGGCAAGAACCTTCCAGAGGAAACGCCACTCCACCCTGTCAAAGGCCTTAGAGGCGTCCAATGACAGGATGGAGCGGGCAGTCCCCCCCGGGGCCTGAATATTAGAAAAGAGCCGATTATGATGTGTACCCTTATTTTGGATAAAACCACTCTGATCCGGATGGACAATGGAGGAAATGACCCTAGAAAGCCTTGTAGCCAGGACCCTCGCAAGAAGCTTTACATCTGCATTGAGCAGTGAAATTGGTCTATAAGATTCTAAATCTAAAGGGTCCTTGCCTTTTTTTGGAATTAATATTATTATGGCCTCCATCATTGAATCTGGCAGCATCCCATCCTCCATTGATTCAGCAAAGACCTCCAACAGTCTGGGAAGAATACAGTCCCCATATTTACTATAAAATTCATATGGAAGCCCGTCTGAACCAGGAGTGGAGTTGGCTGAACATAATTTAATAGCTCCCTCAAGTTCCTGAATTGAGACCTCCAATTCTAGTGCTTTCTTTTGCGTCTCAGTAATAGTTGGAAAATTGATCCTGTCTAGATAGAAATCTATCTTATCATCTGTGATGTTGGAATCAGCTTTATACAGATCAACGAAGTAATCAAGAAAGGCCTTCTCCACCGGGCCCTGTGTGGTGACTATCCTACCATCACTCAATCGAACCTTGTCTATATGTTTTTTGGGTTGTTGATTGGAGATTACTCTGGAAAGGAGTTTACCAGGTCGCCCTGACTCTGTAAAATATTTTTGCCCTTTAAAAAAAAGGTTCTGTTGGGCCTTATCCAATAAAAACTTAGCATATATTTGTGTGGCTCTTTGCATATTTTCCCTATTCTTCTCCGTCTTGTTCATGTGAAAGGATTCTGTCGCTGACACTACATGTTCTTCTAGATTTTTCAGTTTTTTTCCATATTCCCTTCTAAGGTTCGCGATATTACTAACCATCAATCTCCTCATATACGCCTTAAAGGTATCCCATACTACTTGAATTTTTGCTGAGCCATAGTTAATATCCCAGAATCGACCTATTTCATTTCGAATTATTTCATGTGTCTTTATAACTGATAACCAATAAGGATTTAATCTAAAGGGAGATTTTGGTATATATCTTTCCTGAGATAAACATAATTCAAGTAATAGCGGAGAGTGATCAGATATTGACCTTGTTTCATATTTCATTCGCTTTATCAATTTCACGTATTTACTATTTATCAATACAAGATCTATTCTGGATAACGATTTACCTGCTTTACTTAAGCATGAAAAAACCCTTTTCCCCTGTCCCAGATGTTCCCAAGCATCCTCAAATCCAGCCTCCAGGCAGAACCGTGCCAGGGGGGACCCCTGGACCGGACTGTCACTCCTGGCACTCGTAGAAACCCTGTCGCGAAGAGGATCAATGACACAGTTAAAGTCGCCAATAATCAATGTTGGACATTCTGGCCATTTATCCATGAATAATAAAAGAGAATTAAGAACCGAAAAAGAAAATGGCGGTGGGATATAGACAAAGGCCAAGATACATATCTTCCCCCCTAACCTACAATATAAAAAAATAAATCTCCCCTGTTGGTCGACAGAGGATGCCTCACAAACGAAATCAATAAGTCTGTGTATCAACACCGTAACACCTCTCGAGTAATTGGAGAGGGTAGAATGATACGTGTGCGCAGCCCATCCCCTGTCGACCACTTTAGTGGTCTCCTCAGTGAGGTGAGTCTCTAACAGGCATATTATTGCTGGTAAGTGGGCCTGAGTCAAATCAAAAACCGCTTGTCTCTTACCTCTATCCCCCAAACCACGTATATATTCCAAGCAAAAATTCTAGTCAGCATCATCAACAATGGTCAAATGGAGAAACAGGAGAACGAAGAAAAAAAAAACTAAAAACTAAAAAAAGGGAAACCACACCTACTTTGACGCACCACAGCCCAACCCCACCTCCCCCTCCCCTCACCCCCCTCCTACAGGCAATCCACCACATATTGTAGTAGATTTCTTTCCTATGACCATCCCTCCCACCTTCCCCCCCACTCAGCCATCCCCATTAGGAAGCAAAGGAAAATACATTTAGGGGTATAAGCCCCTTATAGTACTAATTATTCCCGCCAGAACATAACCCAATTGAATTATCGATTATTTCGATCAAGCCAGTCCGCAGCTTCTTCTGAGGTGTCAAAAAAAAGAGTTTTATCATTAAAAACAATCCGCAGTTTGGCTGGGAATATGAGAGAATATTTAATATCCCTTTCTCTTAGCCTCTTTTTAACGATCATAAATGTACAACCAAGAGATGTTAGGCTAGGGTGTAAGACGATATGTGTGTACATAGATAAAGAACCTAAAAAGTCACACACATATATATATTTGATAATGCTTTATTAGTAGAAAAACACATAAATTATTACAATTAATGGTAAAAAGTGCAGGAATGTAAAGTGACAAGTGCATGGAGCCAAACAGCCGATCCAGAAAGTTGGTATATCGGATAGGTAAGATGGTACAACAGGCAAAGGGACGATTGAGAGCAATGCAAGAAGTGGTATGAGTCCCAGTAATACTTGCAAAAAAGCACAACGTCCTAATTACACTACCACGGGTCACTGCTATATAAGTGGGAGGACAATAAGTCCACACTAGTGGTGTGCAGGGCGGTAAGCAATAATTATAAACATCAATGAATCAATGCTAATCCGCCTGCAAACAACAATTTGATAAAACCGACCGTGATGACCTATACAGACCGGAGAGGATGATGTAGTGGCTCCTTACCCGACGCGCGTTTCGCCTTGCTTCTTCAGGGGGCGTATCAAGATCATAAATGTGCGTCTCTTTTCTTGTACATGTTTCGAAAAATCGGGAAAAAAGGCCAGTCTAATCCCGTTATATACAACCGGTGAGGATTCCCTCGCCCTTCTCAGGAGGATATCTCTGTCCCCTGTAGTCAATAGCTTAGCAAGGAATGTCCGAGGTTGTCTCCCTGGAATTGGTTTTCCCCCTGGGACCCGATGAGCTCGTTCAATCATAAAAAGAGAAGAAAATGACTCTTTCCCGAAGTTCTCAAGGATTAACTTCTGTATGAATTGGGTTGGATTTTTCTCTTCCACACCCTCTGGAATCCCAATTATTCTCACATTGTATCTTCGTGACCTATCCTCAAGGTCCGCTGCCTTTTTCTTCAAAAGGTTATATTCTGATTTAAATGTAGAGAATTCCATATTTATTTTTTTGGATTCATTCTGTATAAGGGTGACGGAACTCTCAAGGATGTTGACTCTGTCTCGCATTTTGGACAAATCATCTTTTATTAGTCCGACATCAACTTGAATAAACCCAAGTTGGGTTGTGACCGCCTGTATTAAATCCCCGTTCTGTTTAACCGCTAGCAGTATTTCTTCTAGCGGAGAGGAATTGTCATTAGGGATAACTTCCCCCATTATACCGTCTTCTTCTTCGGGGTATCTAGCGGCTTTTTGTGTTTCTAACTCAGTCATCTCTGAGTCATCATTTTTTTTTGTGACAAGTTCCTTTTGTCCGCCCCTCGTATTAACCCTCGGAGACCTCAGGAACTGGTCTATTTTTGTTGCTTCAGCAGTTTTAGACCCGTGTTTCTGACTCGAGAGATCAGTCGAGCGCCTACTAGCTTTTGGGGCCATATCTTATTCCTGCTTTTTTTTTTTTTTTTTCCTCCTTTTTTTTTCTTTCTTTCCCCTTGTTCCGCCTCTTTCTCTCCCTTTGAGTATATATATCTTGTTCTTCGCTCTCTTTTTTTTTTTTCCCCTTTTCCACCTTATGCTTTATACTCTATAATTCATTTCTTTTAAAGTCGTAGGCACCTCACTTTTTTTTTTTTTTTTTTCCCCAAAAATATTGACACCAACAGCCTGTCAGAATAGGGTCAATAAAATTAGTCCCAGCAGTGTAGAGGAAAAAGGGGGAAAATAATAATCAGAAATACTGGACAAAATCTAAAGGCACAAAACGGGGTTAAATATATCTTGGACTTTATACAAGCCCCCTGAAGAGTCCTCCAGCAACTTATCGATCTGCAGTCAGGGTTAGTTAGAGTCAACAGTCATAGGGAGGTTAGTCACCACAACATCAAATAGGAGACGTAACAAATCAGGGAAAAGCTGAAAACACGAGGAGAGGGCCAGATCGTGTAGAATAACAAAAGGAGAGAGCAAGGAGAATCGGCAGCAGTCCTAGGTATGATTCTTCAACTTGTCAGCTTGTCCAACCAACCATCGGGTAAGGGGAACACAGAGGTGTTACTCACTCTGACACCAGGAGGGGAACAGCAGAACAGCAGGAACCGGAGACGCACTCCACGAAGAAACTCCACACAGCGAACTGTTCACAACGACTCAGAGGGTTGGAAAGGAGGAAGCGGCAGGAACGGCAAAATCGGCATTAAGCTAAAAGCAGCCCCCACATCCGAGCCCAGCAGTCGGTAGCAGTAGGGTAGTAGGCTTGGACGAGAGGCAGAAGCGCTGTAGCGCAATAGCGCTTAACACACAGTCATAGATAAGGTGCGGGGAAGGTTCGGCACGAGAACGCCAGCATGTTCAAACCAGCGGGACAGCTGAGCCGTGGGGAGGCAGAGAGCGCGACGTCCTCTACGTCATCACGTCATCCCCTAACTTCTTTATTAACTTCAATTTTTCTTCATATATAACACTGACACCTCCGCAGCAGATAGTCCATGTACATAAAACGTGTTAAAAAGTTATCACAAGATGGCGGTATGCATAAGAGGATGGTTCAACTGTTCAATCTTGTCATTCAACAGAAAATGGTGGATATATTTCTCTCTTGATATCTGTCCTCTCACTTTAAGTTATTTAAGCACTTTATGATCTCTCTGAGAGGTATATCTGAGTTCTATCTAATAGTTTTACTTGCTGAATTTGGTCACAATTTGCAGTATGGTATTTGTAGTTTGCAATTGGTGGAACTGTAAATAAACACACATATAACTGGTTCAGTATACAGTTCTAATCACTATATTAACAGTAGGAACATTATATAACTGTTTTAAATACCTATTTTGGCCTCTCTGCTTCCATAAAACACAGGTCTTAGTGGAGTGAATGTCTGTTCAGCTTCTCTCTCTGGTGAATAATGATTTCTAGCAGCTCCTGCTAGGGGAATTTCCCACACAGGCTGTGTGTGAGGCTGGCTGTAATTGGTCAAAACTTCTGGGCTATGTGAGGCTGGCTAGGATTGGTCAAGACTCCTGTGCAGCAACAACAGTTTAACTCTATGCTTTCTGTTGTTTCTGCTGTGTCATTGAGCTTACCTTACATTATATTATGAATCTTAATGGCATATTATCTTTTCTGCTTCTGTGAACACAATATATATAACAGTTATATGACATCCAAACATGAAGTCACTGTAAATAACTCTGCTTTTGTCTTTAACACACAAACATAGGAACTGTATTAAGGTTATTGGCAGGTTTAGCTGTATAAACATATAAGCTATATAAGCAGGTCTTAGCTGGCCAGCTACACACTGCAGACTCCTTTAGGCATGCAACTACCGATGATGACAGTTGGGTGGCAGCACATATTGTGAGAAGTTGGGGAAGTGTACAAGACACAAGTGAGGAACAAACATATGTAGATGGTGCTGTAGCTCAATACGTGGGAGCTGGGTGAAGAGGGGGAATCATCATCATCAAAGGGTGAGGGTGTCAGCGTGCCTGTGAGACTTCAGAGTGGAAGGAGTGGAAGATCTGGAGCCAAACGCAGCAGGTGTATACTGTCTGCTACTCGAGAAGCTACATGTGAGGAAGCAGTGCACGGGTTCATAAAAGCAGCAGCAAAGCCGCTTAGGGGAACACCTAGCACACACATTTTTCTTTTTTCCTCTTTTTCCATTAAACAGCATGGTGGTATGCAGGACATGTGGGTAAAAGGTGAGGCGTGGTCAGGGTGCTAATGTTGTCACGATGGCCCTGCGTCAACACAGGAGCACCATAAAGTGGTGTGAAAAAAACATGCCACTTAGTGTTACAGCCTGATGCATTAAACTGTTGCCTCTCCCACCGGCCCGCACCACCTCTCAAGCAGTTAGGGCTAGCTAACATCAGCAGAGGGAAGCTGTTGTTCCTTCCCAACAACTTCAATTGCTCCTGATGCTTCTCCTACTTCTCGTCACTTGTTTTAAAAGCAATCAATCACTGAAACTATTGCAAAAATACAACAGTATGCATGCACTCATCCAATGGTGCAGAAGCTGAACGTGCCCCTGGCCAAGTTTCTGGTACTACAGTCCTTCCCTTTATATTTAGTTGACTCTGCACAGTTTAGAGAACTGATGGCTTGTGCCCACCCAATGTGGAGAGTCCCAAGTCGACATAACTTTTCCACAAAAGCTATACCAGCCTGACAAATGTACGTTGAGCAGAAGGTGGGCTAGTCCTTGGGCCCCTCATTTCTGGTTCACACCAGCGCTGATGTATGGAGTTGTAACTTTGGTCAAAAACAATATATGTCATTCACAGCCCACTGGGTAAATGTCATTTTGGGCAAGGCATACCAGCAACTCACCCAGGTGATGGCAGTACCACCTTCTTGTTTTATTCATGGAATTTCTTTACCCAAATCCTCCTCTGCCTTCTCATCCTCCACCTTGTCCTCACCTTCCCCTCCAGGCACAGTTCACAGTAGTCCTCCATCATATCACTTATGCAAAGCTAGGCGTTGTCATGTGGTTTTGCACATCGCGGAGGAACTGCTCGGCATTATCAATACAGGAATCTAACACTGGCTGTCTCCGTGCCAACTGAAGATGGGAACCAAGATTATTGGTAACAGGAAGAACATTTTGTCTGTACTGCGTCAGGGAGGGCTGACCCATGTGCCCTGCATGGCACATGTCTTCAATATGGTTGTCACCTGGTTCCTGAAGTTTTCCATCCAACTGTAAGACCTATTGAAAACATCAAGAAAACTGAGCATGTACTTTGGCAACTCTTACTGTGCAAAACATGCTGTCCTTGAGCTGCAAAGGCAAAATGCTCTTCCCCAACATCGCCTGATATGTGACGTTTCCACCCGTTGGAATCCACGCTTGGTGTGTAGAGAATTGAAGTTAACAAAGTGGAATGCAATGAATTTCTTGTCTCTTTGTCATAACTAGAGTTGAGCGAACACCTGGATGTTCGGGTTCGAGAAGTTCGGCCGAACATCCCGGAAATGTTCGGGTTCGGGATCCGAACCCGATCCGAACTTCGTCCCGAACCCGAACCCCATTGAAGTCAATGGGGACCCGAACTTTTCGGCACTAAAAAGGCTGTAAAACAGCCCAGGAAAGAGCTAGAGGGCTGCAAAAGGCAGCAACATGTAGGTAAATCCCCTGCAAACAAATGTGGATAGGGAAATGAATTAAAATAAAAATTAAATAAATAAAAATTAACCAAAATCAATTGGAGAGAGGTTCCATAGCAGAGAATCTGGCTTCCCGTCACCCACCACTGGAACAGTCCATTCTCAGATATTTAGGCCCCGGCACCCAGGCAGAGGAGAGAGGTCCCGTAACAGAGAATCTGTCTTCATGTCAGCAGAGAATTAGTCTGCATGTCATAGCAGAGAATGAGGCTTCACGTCAGCCACCACTGCAACAGTCCATTGGCATATATTTAGGCCCAGCACACACACAGGCAGAGGAGAGAGGTCCCGTAACAGAGAATCTGGCTTCATGTCAGCAGAGAATCAGTCTGCATGTCATAGCAGAGAATCAGGCTTCACGTCAGCCACCACTGCAACAGTCCATTGTCATAAATTTAGGCCCAGCACCCAGGCAGAGGAGAGAGGTCCCGTAACAGAGAATCTGGCTTCATGTCAGCAGAGAATCAGTCTTCATATCATAGCAGAGAATCAGGCTTCACGTCACCCACCACTGTAAGAGTCAATTTTCATAAATTTAGGCCCAGAACCCAGGCAGAGGAGAAAGGTCCCGTAACAGACAATCTGGCTTCATGTCAGCAGAGAATCAGTCTTCATATCATAGCAGAGAATCAGGCTTCACGTCACCCACCACTGTAAGAGTCAATTTTCATAAATTTAGGCCCAGAACCCAGGCAGAGGAGAAAGGTCCCGTAACAGACAATCTGGCTTCATGTCAGCAGAGAATCAGTCTTCATATCATAGCAGAGAATCAGGCTTCACGTCACCCACCACTGTAAGAGTCAATTTTCATAAATTTAGGCCCAGAACCCAGGCAGAGGAGAAAGGTCCCGTAACAGACAATCTGGCTTCATGTCAGCAGAGAATCAGTCTTCATATCATAGCAGAGAATCAGGCTTCACGTCACCCACCACTGTAAGAGTCAATTTTCATAAATTTAGGCCCAGAACCCAGGCAGAGGAGAAAGGTCCCGTAACAGACAATCTGGCTTCATGTCAGCAGAGAATCAGTCTTCATATCATAGCAGAGAATCAGGCTTCACGTCACCCACCACTGTAAGAGTCAATTTTCATAAATTTAGGCCCAGAACCCAGGCAGAGGAGAAAGGTCCCGTAACAGACAATCTGGCTTCATGTCAGCAGAGAATCAGTCTTCATATCATAGCAGAGAATCAGGCTTCACGTCACCCACCACTGTAAGAGTCAATTTTCATAAATTTAGGCCCAGAACCCAGGCAGAGGAGAAAGGTCCCGTAACAGACAATCTGGCTTCATGTCAGCAGAGAATCAGTCTTCATATCATAGCAGAGAATCAGGCTTCACGTCACCCACCACTGTAAGAGTCAATTTTCATAAATTTAGGCCCAGAACCCAGGTAGAGGAGAAAGGTCCCGTAACAGACAATCTGGCTTCATGACAGCAGAGAATCAGTCTGCATGTCATAGCAGAGAATCAGGCTTCACGTCAGCCACCACTGCAACAGTCCATTGTCATAAATTTAGGCCCAGCACCCAGGCAGAGGAGAGAGGTCCCGTAAAAGAGGATCTGGCTTCATGTCAGCAGAGAATCAGTCTGCATGTCATAGCAGAGAATCAGGCTTCACGTCAGCCACCACTGCAACAGTCCATTGTCATAAATTTAGGCCCAGCACCCAGGCAGAGGAGAGAGGTCCCGTAACAGAGGATCTGGCTTCATGTCAGCAGAGAATCAGTCTGCATGTCATAGCAGAGAATCAGGCTTCACGTCAGCCACCACTGCAACAGTCCATTGTCATAAATTTAGGCCCAGCACCCAGGCAGAGGAGAGAGGTCCCGTAACAGACAATCTGGCTTCATGTCAGCAGAGAATTAGTCTGCATGTCATAGCAGAGAATCAGGCTTCATGTCAGCCACCACTGCAACAGTCCATTGGCATATATTTAGGCCTAGCACACAGGCAGAGGAGAGGTTCATTCAACTTTGGGTAGCATCGCAATATAATGGTAAAATGAAAATAAAAATAGGATTGAATGAGGAAGTGCCCTGGAGTCCAATAATATATGGTTATGGGGAGGTAGTTAATGTCTAATCTGGACAAGGGACGGACAGGTCCTGTGGGATCCATGCCTGGTTCATTTTTATGAACGTCAGCTTGTCCACATTGGCTGTAGACAGGCGGCTGCGTTTGTCTGTAATGACGCCCCCTGCCGTGCTGAATACACGTTCAGACAAAACGCTGGCTGCCGGGCAGGCCAGCACCTCCAAGGCATAAAAGGCTAGCTCTGGCCACGTGGACAATTTAGAGACCCAGAAGTTGAATGGGGCCGAACCATCAGTCAGTACGTGGAGGGGTGTGCACACGTACTGTTCCACCATGTTAGTGAAATGTTGCCTCCTGCTAACACGTTGCGTATCAGGTGGTGGTGCAGTTAGCTGTGGCGTGTTGACAAAAGTTTTCCACATCTCTGCCATGCTAACCCTGCCCTCAGAGGAGCTGGCCGTGACACAGCTGCCTTGGCGACCTCTTGCTCCTCCTCTGCCTTGGCCTTGGGCTTCCACTTGTTCCCCTGTGACATTTGGGAATGCTCTCAGTAGCGCGTCTACCAACGTGCGCTTGTACTCGCGCATCTTCCTATCACGCTCCAGTGCAGGAAGTAAGGTGGGCACATTGTCTTTGTAGCGTGGATCCAGCAGGGTGGCAACCCAGTAGTCCGCACAGGTTAAAATGTGGGCAACTCTGCTGTCGTTGCGCAGGCACTGCAGCATGTAGTCGCTCATGTGTGCCAGGCTGCCCAGGGGTAAGGACAAGCTGTCCTCTGTGGGAGGCGTATCGTCATCGTCCTGCCTTTCCCCCCAGCCACGCACCAGTGATGGACCCGAGCTGCGTTGGGTGCCACCCCGCTGTGACCATGCTTCATCCTCATCCTCCTCCACCTCCTCCTCATCCTCGTCCTCCTCGTCCTCCAGTAGTGGGCCCTGGCTGGCCACATTTGTACCTGGCCTCTGCTGTTGCAAAAAACCTCCCTCTGAGTCACTTCGAAGAGACTGGCCTGAAAGTGCTAAAAATGACCCCTCTTCCTCATCCTCCTCCTCCTCCTCCTGGGCCACCTCCTGTTCCATCATCGCCCTAAGTGTTTTCTCAAGGAGACATAGAAGTGGTATTGTAACGCTGATAACGGTGTCATCGCCACTGGCCATGTTGGTGGAGTACTCGAAACAGCGCAACAGGGCACACAGGTCTCGCATGGAGGCCCAGTCATTGGTGGTGAAGTGGTGCTGTTCTGTAGTGCGACTGACCCGTGCGTGCTGCAGCTGAAACTCCACTATGGCCTGCTGCTGCTCGCACAGTCTGTCCAGCATGTGCAAGGTGGAGTTCCACCTGGTGGGCACGTCGCATATGAGGCGGTGAGCGGGAAGGCCGAAGTTACGCTGTAGCGCAGACAGGCGAGCAGCGGCAGGATGTGAACGCCGGAAGCGCGAACAGACGGCCCGCACTTTATGCAGCAGCTCTGACATGTCGGGGTAGTTGTGAATGAACTTCTGCACCACCAAATTCAGCACATGCGCCAAGCAAGGGATGTGCGTCAAATTGGCTAGTCCCAGAGCTGCAACGAGATTTCGCCCATTATCACACACCACCAGGCCGGGCTTGAGGCTCACCGGCAGCAACCACTCGTCGGTCTGTTGTTCAATACCCCGCCACAACTCCTGTGCGGTGTGGGGCCTGTCCCCCAAACATATGAGTTTCAGAATGGCCTGCTGACGTTTACCCCGGGCTGTGCTGAAGTTGGTGGTGAAGGTGTGTGGCTGACTGGATGAGCAGGTGGAAGAAGAGGAGGAGGAAGCCGAGAAGGAGGAGGTGGCAACAGGAGGCAAAGAATGTTGCCCTGCGATCCTTGGCGGCGGCAGGACGTGCGCCAAACAGCTCTCCGCCTGGGGCCCAGCTGCCACTACATTTACCCAGTGTGCAGTTAGGGAGATATAGCGTCCCTGGCCGTGCTTACTGGTCCACGTATCTGTGGTTAGGTGGACCTTGCTACAGATGGCGTTGCGCAGTGCACACTTGATTTTATCGGATACTTGGTTGTGCAGGGAAGGCACGGCTCTCTTGGAGAAGTAGTGCCGGCTGGGAACAACATACTGTGGGACAGCAAGCGACATGAGCTGTTTGAAGCTGTCTGTGTCCACCAGCCTAAATGACAGCATTTCATAGGCCAGTAGTTTAGAAATGCTGGCATTCAGGGCCAGGGATCGAGGGTGGCTAGGTGGGAATTTACGCTTTCTATCAAATGTTTGTGAGATGGAGAGCTGAACGCTGGCGTGTGACATGGTTGAGACGCTTGGTGACGGAGGTGGTGGTGGTGGTGTTGGTGGTACATCCCCTGTTTGCTGGGCGGCAGGTGCCAACGTTCCTCCAGAGGCGGAGGAAGAGGCCGAGGCGGCAGCAGCAGAATAGGCCGAGGCGGCAGCAGCAGAAGAGGTAGCAGGGGGAGCCTGAGTGACTTCCTTGGTTTTAAGGTGTTTACTCCACTGCAGTTCATGCTTTGCATGCAGGTGCCTGGTCATGCAGGTTGTGCTCAGGTTCAGAACGTTAATGCCTCGCTTCAGGCTCTGATGGCACAGCGTGCAAACCACTCGGGTCTTGTCGTCAGCACATTGTTTGAAGAAGTGCCATGCCAGGGAACTCCTTGAAGCTGCCTTTGGGGTGCTCGGTCCCAGATGGCGGCGGTCAGTAGCAGGCGGAGTCTCTTGGCGGCGGGTGTTCTGCTTTTGCCCACTGCTCCCTCTTTTGCTACGCTGTTGGCTCGGTCTCACCACTGCCTCTTCCTCCGAACTGTGAAAGTCAGTGGCACGACCTTCATTCCATGTGGGGTCTAGGACCTCATCGTCCCCTGCATCGTCTTCCACCCAGTCTTGATCCCTGACCTCCTGTTCAGTCTGCACACTGCAGAAAGACGCAGCAGTTGGCACCTGTGTTTCGTCATCATCAGAGACATGCTGAGGTGGTATTCCCATGTCCTCATCATCAGGAAACATAAGTGGTTGTGCGTCAGTGCATTCTATGTCTTTCACCGCTGGGGAAGGGCTAGGTGGATGCCCTTGGGAAACCCTGCCAGCGGAGTCTTCAAACAGCATAAGAGACTGCTGCATAACTTGAGGCTGAGACAGTTTCCCTGGTATGCATGGGGGTGATGTGACAGACTGATGGGGTTGGTTTTCAGGCGCCATCTGTGCGCTTTCTGCAGAAGACTGGGTGGGAGATAATGTGAACGTGCTGGATCCACTGTCGGCCACCCAATTGACTAATGCCTGTACCTGCTCAGGCCTTACCATCCTTAGAACGGCATTGGGCCCCACCATATATCGCTGTAAATTCTGGCGGCTACTGGGACCTGAGGTAGTTGGTACACTAGGACGTGTGGATGTGGCAGAACGGCCACGTCCTCTCCCAGCACCAGAGGGTCCACTAACACCACCACGACCATGTCCACGTCCGCGTCCCTTACTAGATGTTTTTCTCATTGTTATGGTTCACCACAACAACAAATATATTATTTGGCCCAATGTATTGTATTCAAATTCAGCGGGATATAAATTTGAGGCCTAGTATTTAGGCGCTGGGTGACCGGTATGGATTTAGTGACAGAATTAGACTTGGAAATGCACAGAAGCGTGTGTGTGAAGTTATTCTGAATGACCCAATGTGCACCTTGAATATTATATACCCTTTTTGGGATAGATTTCAAATAGCTCTGATATAGCAGGAACCACTAAATTATGAAATTGCTAAATTGGGAATTGTACTTCAACCCAGAACAAAAAATGTGCTTTGACGGGCACTAAATAACTTTCCCAGCTACAACAGGACAGCGGTAACGAGAGATTTAGAGGGATTTAAATTTGAGGCCTAGTATTTAGGCGCTGGGTGACAGGTATGGGTTTAGTGACAGAATTAGACTTGGAAATACACAGTAGCGGGTGTGTGTGAAGTTATTCTGAATGACCCAATGTGCACCTTCAATATTATATACCCTTTTTGGGATAGATTTCAAATAGCTCTGATATAGCAGGAACCACTAAATTATGAAATTGCTAAATTGGGAATTGTACTTCAACCCAGAACAAAAAATGTGCTTTGACGGACACTAAATATCTTGCCCAGCAACAACAGTACAGCGGTAACGAGAGATTTAGCGGGATATAAATTTGAGGCCTAGTATTTAGGCGCTGGGTCACCGGTATGGATTTAGTGACAGAATTAGACTTGGAAATGCACAGAAGCGTGTGTGTGAAGTTATTCTGAATGACCCTATGTGCACCTTCAATATTATATACCCTTTTAGGGATAGATTTCAAATAGCTCTGATATAGCAGAAACCACTAAATTATGAAATTGCTAAATTGGGAATTGTACTTCAACCCAGAACAAAAAATGTGCTTTGACGGACACTAAATATCTTGCCCAGCAACAACAGTACAGCGGTGGGTAACGAGAGATTTAGAGGGATTTAAATTTGAGGCCTAGTATTTAGGCGCTGGGTCACCGGTATGGATTTAGTGACAGAATTAGACTTGGAAATGCACAGAAGCGTGTGTGTGAAGTTATTCTGAATGACCCTATGTGCACCTTCAATATTATATACCCTTTTAGGGATAGATTTCAAATAGCTCTGATATAGCAGAAACCACTAAATTATGAAATTGCTAAATTGGGAATTGTACTTCAACCCAGAACAAAAAATGTGCTTTGACGGACACTAAATATCTTGCCCAGCAACAACAGTACAGCGGTGGGTAACGAGAGATTTAGAGGGATTTAAATTTGAGGCCTAGTATTTAGGCGCTGGGTCACCGGTATGGATTTAGTGACAGAATTAGACTTGGAAATGCACAGAAGCGTGTGTGTGAAGTTATTCTGAATGACCCAATGTGCACCTTCAATATTATATACCCTTTTAGGGATAGATTTCAAATAGCTCTGATATAGCAGAAACCACTAAATTATGAAATTGCTAAATTGGGAATTGTACTTCAACCCAGAACAAAAAATGTGCTTTGACGGACACTAAATATCTTGCCCAGCAACAACAGTACAGCGGTAACGAGAGATTTAGAGGGATTTAAATTTGAGGCCTAGTATTTAGGCGCTGGGTGACAGGTATGGGTTTAGTGACAGAATTAGACTTGGAAATACACAGTAGCGGGTGTGTGTGAAGTTATTCTGAATGACCCTATGTGCACCTTCAATATTATATACCCTTTTAGGGATAGATTTCAAATAGCTCTGATATAGCAGAAACCACTAAATTATGAAATTGCTAAATTGGGAATTGTACTTCAACCCAGAACAAAAAATGTGCTTTGACGGACACTAAATATCTTGCCCAGCAACAACAGTACAGCGGTGGGTAACGAGAGATTTAGAGGGATTTAAATTTGAGGCCTAGTATTTAGGCGCTGGGTCACCGGTATGGATTTAGTGACAGAATTAGACTTGGAAATGCACAGAAGCGTGTGTGTGAAGTTATTCTGAATGACCCAATGTGCACCTTCAATATTATATACCCTTTTAGGGATAGATTTCAAATAGCTCTGATATAGCAGAAACCACTAAATTATGAAATTGCTAAATTGGGAATTGTACTTCAACCCAGAACAAAAAATGTGCTTTGACGGACACTAAATATCTTGCCCAGCAACAACAGTACAGCGGTAACGAGAGATTTAGAGGGATTTAAATTTGAGGCCTAGTATTTAGGCGCTGGGTGACAGGTATGGGTTTAGTGACAGAATTAGACTTGGAAATACACAGTAGCGGGTGTGTGTGAAGTTATTCTGAATGACCCAATGTGCACCTTCAATATTATATACCCTTTTTGGGATAGATTTCAAATAGCTCTGATATAGCAGGAACCACTAAATTATGAAATTGCTAAATTGGGAATTGTACTTCAACCCAGAACAAAAAATGTGCTTTGACGGACACTAAATATCTTGCCCAGCAACAACAGTACAGCGGTAACGAGAGATTTAGAGGGATTTAAATTTGAGGCCTAGTATTTAGGCGCTGGGTGACAGGTATGGGTTTAGTGACAGAATTAGACTTGGAAATACACAGTAGCGGGTGTGTGAAGTTATTCTGAATGACCCAATGTGCACCTTCAATATTATATACCCTTTTTGGGATAGATTTCAAATAGCTCTGATATAGCAGGAACCACTAAATTATGAAATTGCTAAATTGGGAATTGTATTTCAACCCAGAACAAGAAATGTGCTTGAACGGACACTAAATAACTCGCCCAGCTACAGCACTAGGGACAGATTTAGCTGGATATAAATTTGAGGCCTAGTATTTAGGCGCTGGGTGACCGGTATGGATTTAGTGACAGAATTAGACTGGGATATGGCCAAAAAATAAACAGACTATTGCTGGTTAAATGCACTTGGTGTGACAGCTTCACCCTGATGTAGGCTTTAGCCAAAAAACAACCACACCATTGAGGGTTAAATGCACTTGGTGACAGGCGCAGCTTGCCCCTGATTTTGTATATGGCCAAAAAATGAACAGACTATTGCTGGTTAAATGCACTTGGTGTGACAGCTTCACCCTGATGTAGGCTTTAGCCAAAAAACAACCACACCATTGAGGGTTAAATGCACTTGGTGACAGGCGCAGCTTGCCCCTGATTTTGTATATGGCCAAAAAATGAACAGACTATTGCTGGTTAAATGCACTTGGTGTCACAGCTTCACCCTGATGTAGGCTTTAGCCAAAAAACAACCACACCATTGAGGGTTAAATGCACTTGGTGACAGGCGCAGCTTGCCCCTGATTTTGTATATGGCCAAAAAATGAACAGACTATTGCTGGTTAAATGCACTTGGTGTGACAGCTTCACCCTGATGTAGGCTTTAGCCAAAAAACAACCACACCATTGAGGGTTAAATGCACTTGGTCGCAGCTTGTGCTGGCGCACCACAAGACACAAAATGGCCGCCGATCACCCCAGAAAAATGAGACTGACAAACGGTCTGTGCAGCCTAAAAACAGTGAGCAATTGAGGATCAGCAGCTCAATGATCCACAGCTGCAGATCGATCAGTTAATCAAGTCCTTTGGAGGAGTTAATCTGCCTAATCTCGCCCTACTGTCGCAGCCGCAACCTCTCCCTACGCTAATCAGAGCAGAGTGACGGGCGGCGCTATGTGACTCCAGCTTAAATAGAGGCTGGGTCACATGGTGCTCTGGCCAATCACAGCCATGCCAATAGTAGGCATGGCTGTGATGGCCTCTTGGGGCAAGTAGTATGACGCTTGTTGATTGGCTGCTTTGCAGCCTTTCAAAAAGCGCCAAGAAAGCGTCACAAAAGCGCCAAGAAAGCGACGAACACCGAACCCGAACCCGGACTTTTACGAAAATGTCCGGGTTCGGGTCCGTGTCACGGACACCCCAAAATTCGGTACGAACCCGAACTATACAGTTCGAGTTCGCTCATCCCTAGTCATAACAAATCAATTTTGTGTTAAAAAACAAACAAAACATACTCACCTCATTCATCAGCACGCACAAGAATTTGAGCGTTTTCTTCTATCAAGACGTTTGTAACGACGTCGCCATGATGAAATGAATGAGGCATGATTAACCCCCTGATGGGCTGAATGTGACTCAGATGCCGCGATCACCGATTGCCGTTCACAGTCATTGAGTCCGCGCCATACAATGGAATGTGATTAGTTAGTAACTAATCAAATAAGTTTGGTGAAGCAACCGAATTGAATTTTAAAAAAATTTGCTTATCACTATCCACGCTTCATATGTTAACCTACCTATGCAAGTACAGAAAGGCAATCAACGATTTATTAATGCAGCATGAGTGACATATGCCGTTTGCTCAGGCCGTTCGAGGAGACCACTTTATTTGTCTGTCGGCAGAACTACGGGATGAATTATGTCATTCTACTCCTTCATGTCCTGGAGAAGATGCTGATAATTCTGGGTGGCCAGGGACAGGAAATGTGGTGCCTACATCTCACAGCCATGTGAGCCATATGGGGATGAACTGGCGGAGGAGGAGGAAGACATTCATGCACAAGCAATATATACAAAAAATGGGTGATTTATAGGCACAAGTTACAGTAGAGGAGCAGGAGAAGCATGAGGAGCTGGAGGGCGATAAGAAAGACCAGGCAGATGACTCCGACAAATCATGGTAGTATGCAGTGGTAATGGAGTCCCTTGCGTAGTGACAGCCGCATTGTCAGGGATGACTAATGGCTATCCACATTGCTACCGGTCCAAAAATCGTGGCATTTTGGACCTTTTGAGAGGGATGCAAAAATGAACTACTATAGAGACATGGGCCACAGAAAGATAAATCAGGCGTGGATCAGGCGTGGATCTACCAGAATCTACCAGGATTTCCAGATAGAAGTGCCTGTACTGTGCTGCCACACTGGAATATTATGCAAAAGGGGCTGTTGCTCCTGGCAACGTGGTTCTGCCACAATTTTGATGCTGCCAACTTCCTGATGCCACCCGCCTTCTGCCTCTACTACTATTCCTACAAAAGGGCTTCTTGGCCTACTGATGGGTACATGCTACATTTTTACAAGGATTTGCATGCCACTGGCCCTTGCTATCACACTGCTGTTGTTGGGTTTTGCTACTACTGTGATCTGCCACAATTTTGTGCTGTATGCCACTTTTGCTGTTCCCCTCCCCACTCTGTTATAGGGCCACTATTGTCTCTGTTACTGCTAGTGCTGCTGCTTCCATCCTACCCATGCTGTTATAGAGTCTGCTTAGGGAGTCTGCTTTGATAGTGAAATAATACTGTGAGTCTGTATGACAGGCAGATAACAGGCGTCACACTTAGAATCACGGCACACTTCACCTATTTGGGCAATCCCGGGGCCAAAACTGACCAAATAACTCAAGTATGAACTCAGCGTTACAGGTCAATGTTAGCGCCAGGAAGAAGTGCACTCCTTTTATACTGTCATCAGCTGATTCCACATAGTCTACAGACTCTGTTCTATTAAACGCTTATACAAGTAGAGCCCCCCGACAGAGTGGAGAGGGTGTCAGCAGTAAGTTTGTGTTGATGTCACTGATTATTTTGCCCTTCCTCTGATCCGTCAGAACAATAATCCCTAAAAAAACAGATTTGGTCAGTAATCCATTAGTATTGCTAATATCAAATAAAACAGGAGTGGATCCAAAACTGAGATGACACATGAATTGAATCTTTGCATATCTTCTGTGTTTTGTACCCACGCCTGCTTTTGGCTACCAAATCATAAGCCAATTCTGATGGGACCATACAGGCCTTACATCTGCTACACAGACAGGATCCGTTGTGTGTCTCATTTTTCCTTCCTTTTGACAGGTCAGAGGAAGGGTCAAATTAATTATGATGTCAGCACGGCTGAAAGGCAAAATAGTGGCCCAGTTATGAAGTGGGGAGGGAACAGCATGAGAAGTCCACAGATTGGCCCTATGACATAGTGTTGAGGTGGAAGCATCAGGAGGGCGCCACGGAGTGGCACAATGACAGTGTGGAGGTGGCAGCAGCAGCATCAGGAGGAGGCCACAGAGTGGCACAATGAAAGAGTGTGGAGGTGGCGGCAACATCAGGAGGCCACATAGTAGCACAATGACAGTTTGGAGGTGGAGTCAGCATCAGGAGGCTACAGAGTGGCAAAGTAACATAGTGTGGAGGTGACAGCAGCGAGGAGGTGATGAGGAGACCAAAGAGTGGCACAATGACAGAGTCTGGAGGTGGTGGCAGCTTGAGCATACCACAGAGTGGCCCAATGACAGAGTCTGTAGGTGGCAGCAGCATCAGGAGACCGCAGAGTGGCAAAACGACAGAGTGTGGAAATGACAGCAGCATGAGGAGACCACAGAGTGGCACAATGACAGAGTGTGTTCGTGGCAGCAGCATGAGGAGACCACAGAATGACACAATGACAGAGTCTGGATTCATCTTAAAGCAGTGTCCCACTATGTGCTAGATGTGGGCACTTTAAACTCTTGCTAAATGTCATATCAAATGTATTATGGTATCATGCTGTAATTCCCTTTAACAGGCTGGCAGTGTCATTTACATTTATTCGCCCCCTAGATGGTGCTGGCACCACATATATATATATATATATATATATATATATATATATAGCTGATGGGGGGGTCAAGTCAGTGTGAGTGTTGAGGATGAGAATGAACAGAGGAGAAGGTGAATCAGAGCAGCTTTTGCAAGGCTAAGGGAGTATAGAGAACACTATGACAGCAGCACAGCACAGACCAGTGAGTCTACGTCTGGATATAGATAAAGTCTAGTGCAGTTTATTAGTGATGATCGAGCATGCTTTAAGAATATTTTTACCACCAAAACTTTTCAGAGACCCAAAATTTCTTTGTGTTTTAAATAGCTAAAACTTTACAGACCCAATAGTCCTTCTTAAGACTATTGTGTGTGGCAGCAATATCTATTTTTAGAGCATCCTGCGCTAAATAGCCTACAATAGTTAGGTTGCTGCAGACAGCTGCATCACATCTCCAGTTTAAAGTGTGAACTCCAAAAATGTATCTGTGACATCCAGTGTACTTTTTCAATAGACGGTGTCCGCTTCTGACAGTGACATTAGCTGCGCCACATCTCCAGTGTAAAGTGTGCTCATGCAAAATATATATGTGACATCCAGTGTACTTTTTCAATAGACGGTGTCCGCTTATGACCGTGACATTAGCTGCGCCGCATCTCCAGTGTAAAGTGTGAGCATCCCCAAAAATATCATTTGGCCATGGCCCTGGGCGCGGAGAAACTGTGTCTGCTGCCAGAGCACAAGAAAAACAATCATCCACGATACCTATCATGTCCCAGATTGCAGGGAAGTGCAGAACACCACTCTTGAAGTCAGACCAGTGCGACCAGGTGGTCAGTTGGATTGCAGCAGATAAGGTTTCCAGTCGCTTAAGCACCACCCTGTCTTCCACTAAGTCCAGTCTCGGTAGCCATGAGTCTGCTCAACAGAATCCTCTACCTGATCCTCCTTCCTACCACCAGGAGAGTCTGGCCAAACAAGTGATCCCACACTCGGATATTCAGAGGAGCTATTTTCATCACCATTCCTTTATTTGGCCTCTCGCATGCTTGAAGAGGGACAGATCTGGGGGGGCGGAGCTTGCTCCGGATGAAGATGGCCGCATAGCTCTCGGCTCTGTGAAGAGGATCGTCCCTAACGCCAGTTAATGCGATCTACCAGTGGCGAAAATGGTAAAGATCGGGAACGCCAGACATGGTGACACTCCTGTCTCCTCCAAAAACCAAATTGCAAGCGGGGACATGGAGAAATTCCTGAAGAAAGCCGCCTCAACGGTGGCTGCAAGGGAACCTAAGATGGCGCCGTCACCGCAAGCAAAGGCCCCGAAGTGCACATCAGCACAAGCGGAGGAGGACAGCGACACAGAAGATCCGCAACCTAAAACAGAACTCCCAGTAACGAGGAAATACCTTGATAATGCTCTGAGCAGAGTAATGGAGCCGATCCTCGCAGAATTGTCAGCATGCAGGCACGAGGTGAGGCAGATAGGGGACTGGGTAGAAAACCTGGAGCTGCGGGAGACAGAGATTTTGAACCACCAGACTGCAGTGTCAGATTCCCTCCGTAGGTGCGCAGTATACCTGAATGATCTTCACAACTCACTTGAAGACCAGGAAAACAGGGGGCGCCGAAACAACCTGAGGTTCAGGGGAGTGCCCGAATCGGTTCCTAATAGTGACATCACAGCTACCATACTTGAAATCTGCGGGCTATTGCTGGGCCCAGACTACACTCAAGAAGTAATCATAGAACGAGCGCACAGAGCCCTGAGGCCCAAGCCCAAGCCAGCTGAACCGCCCAGGGACATAATATGTAAGTTCCTGAACTTTCAAGTTAAAGCAGCCATACTTGATGCCGCACGCAATCACCCTGACTTCTTGTTTGAAGAATCCAGAATTGGTGTTTATCAGGACTTAGCCCCTTCAACTTTGAGGAAACGCAGGTCCCTCAAGCCGTTAACGGATTGGCTCCGATCCAAGAAAATCTTGTATAGGTGGTCCTATCCTTTTGGCTTGTCCTTCACCTATGAGGGCAAAAGAGTCAACATTGCTTCATTTACGGATCTTACAGTTGCCTACGATCGTTTGAAAATACCTCCTATGCCGATCGAGAATTGGGAACTTTTTCAAGATCTATGCACCCTGCCGGATGTCCCCAAAGCGACCCCCTTTGAAGTGCTACGTACCCCGAAGACTTCTCGCTCCAAGAAGAGGAACCTCCAGCTCACCCCAAGAAGCCTTTCTCAGGAACAATAGACGGTTCTATATGCTTTTATCCTTATAGTTTGAGACTATGATAACAGTCGGATAACATGTTTAATGTTAATCTAGACTGCCCGATTCCTTTACTAGCACGCTCCCACATTTATAGCCTGCTTTACTATCTGTAGAGCCTTATTCCATTTTCGCCCTAGCATAATTTTGTCCTAGGCGTTATACGATTCTCCTTATCGGTCTACTGACCAATGACCCCCCTCCTGACTAGGATCATAGAGTATCCTATGCTGTATGTTCCATCATTTACTGTTTGATTAACCAGTTATGTTATGTCCCCTTTCTTTCCTTCCCCTTTTTTTTAATCCAAGGTATCTGCTTTCTTCTTTGATATGGAGTGAATGCCCCTCTCATTCAGCCTCTTCGACACACAAGACAGCTGACCTTTACAAACCTGACGCTATCCCTCAGTTAAGGCTTCACCAGCCGCAAGGTAAACTAACACACACCACACCAAATGGCTGACTTGTCAGTGGCTTCTTATAATGTCAAAGGTTTTCACTCCCCCTCAAAACGGAGCCAAATCTTTGCCATTCTAAGAAAAGCTGGGGCCGGAGTACTATTCCTACAAGAGACACATTTCCGCTTCAACCGTTACCCCGACATGAGGTTCTCTCACTACTCCAATTGGTATCACTGTGGGAGCAGCTCATCTGCCTCTTGTGGAGTCAGTATAGGGCTACGGAGGAATATCCCCTTTAGATTTATTAGTCAAACTCTAGACCCAGAGGGTAGATTTATTTTGCTTAAAGGCACTATAGGGCCACAAGTATATACTTTCATTAACATGTACGCCCCAAACTCTAACCACTCTCGCTGGTTTTCTGACATCTTCCCTGTAATAGAATCGTTTAAGGAGGGTATAGTGATCGCCGGAGGTGATCTGAACGTGGCACTTTTTCCACGGTTAGACGTCTCCTCACATAAATCAGCTCATTCTCAGAAATCTCTCAAAAGTATCAGGAATGCCTTCTGGGATTTACACTTAATAGATGTGTGGCGATCTCATAATCCTAACACCTTAGATTTCACTTTCTATTCCCCAACACACGGCACCTACCACAGGTTGGATTACCTGTTCATATCCAAAGAACACATCCACCTGTGTAGGGAGGCCACTATTGGCTCAATCCATGTGTCTGACCACTCCCCAATATATGTTAAGGTTTTGGCCCCTAAAAAAACACCTAAGTGCTTTAATTGGCGATTAAATGAATCCCCTTTGGGTTATGAAGACTCAGTTAAACAAATCTCCAAACATCTAACTGAATACTTCTCCCTAAATGAAAGCTCCGAATTATCAGTTAATACCATGTGGGACGCCCACAAACCGGTAATTAGGGGACATTTCATAAACATAGGCACGTATCACAAAAAAATTAGGGAAAGAGAAATAGATGACGCACTAGTAAACATCCAGAGACTTGAATCTCAACATAAGAATAATCCCTCTAGCACTAAACACCAGGAGTTCTCGGAATACAGGGCCAAACTCAAAACCCTTCTAGCATCTAGAGCAGCCAAATATTACATGAATGCCCAGCACAAATTTTTCGCGCACGGAGACAGAGCTACCAAGTTTGTGATGAATAGGGTTAAAGGGAGGAGATCGGCGAACTATGTCCACCAGCTTTCCTCAGAGGACGGGACCCCAATATTTTTGGTCAACCAGATTGCAGCCCAGTTCCGATCCTTCTACAAGGCTCTCTACCACCTCCCCACAACAATGAACCCCGAAACTCAAGCCTCAATCACATCATCATTTCTAGCAGCCGCCAAATTACCTAACATCTCCATAAACCAAAAAAGGAGTTTAGAAGCTCCCTTTTCTCTAAATGAGCTCAAAAAAGCAATACAGCAGATGCCTACTGGGAAAAGTCCAGGCCCGGATGGACTCCCATTGACTTATTATAAAACATTTCAGGAACTCCTTCTCCCCCATCTCCTTAAAGTCTGTAATCAGTCCCTAAAGGGTACTCCTCTCTCAAGGGATATGACGGCTGCCCATATCACCCTAATTCCTAAAGAGGGGAAAGACGCTAAACTATGCTCCAACTATAGGCCCATCTCCCTCCTAAATGTGGATCTCAAGCTTCTGGCAAAAATGCTAGCCAACAGATTGGCTTTACTGCTCCCTCAGATTGTCCACGGGGACCAAGCGGGCTTTGTTAGAAACAGAGAAGGCAAACACAACACCGCCAGAGTGATCAATACTCTTTGTCATGCTAAACACATATCCTCTCCCTTGCTTTTACTCAGCACGGATGCTGAGAAAGCATTCGACAGGGTGAACTGGTCATATCTAAAGCAAGTTCTGCCGAGCTTTGGTTTGCCTGATCCTTTCATCAAAGCAACATTTTCGATGTACGAACATGCCACCGCCTCAGTTTTAGTTAACGGAACTTCATCCGCTCCCTTTGCTATTGGGAATGGGACCCGTCAGGGTTGCCCACTCTCACCCCTCTTATTTATTTTGGCACTCGAACCGCTGCTAGCAACTATAAGACTTGATAGGGAGATCATGGGTCTATGTGTTGGGGGTAAGGAACAAAAAGTTGCTGCTTTTGCAGACGATGTACTAATGATGATGATAAACCCGAAAATGTCCCTACCGCGAATTCAATTTCACCTTAACGCATACAGCGCCATATCAGACTTTAAAATTAATGCCAACAAAACCATTTCCCCATTGCTCAGGGATCCCACAGACAACTAAAAATCAATTGATGTCCGACTCCCCATTCAATTGGTCCTCCCCTACCATTACGTTTTTGGGGGTCAAGATTAGCCCAGATATAAACAACCTTTTTTCTCTTAATTATACTCCCCTGAAAAAGTTGCTTATTGAGTCAATTGATAATCTGGCCCGCACTAATCCTACGCTCTCTTGGTTTGGTCGCAAAAATCTTCTTTCCTCCTTGATACTCCCCAGGCTGACCTACCTACAGCAAGCCCTCCCCATCCCTGTTCCTAAACATTATTATGAAGAAATTACAAAAAAGTTTAGGGCATTCATCTGAAGTGGAAAAAAGGCGAGACTCTCATTCGCCCTCCTCACCAAACCTAGACACGCAGGGGGAATAGGCCTTCCAGACCCTGAGTTGTATGGGAAGGCTATTCTTCTCTCACGCGCAATAGCTTGGTTGAGCCCTTCCCCTGCTTCGGCTGTGGTCCAGATGGAGTTGGGTATCTTAGATAGTTCACCTAGAGCACTTATCTTGGGACATAAGACGGTTTTTCCTAGCCGCATGTCTCATTATCCAATTCTTAGGGCCACTCTGGAGGCATGGAAATGGTTGTCATCCATGCACTGTTCGATCCCATTCCCATCGCCCTTGCTAACCATAACAGATGTCATCAATACAGCTCCCCCTCCCTTAAGGGGTTCAACTTCTATAGAATTGATCTCCTCCACAATTCCAATAATATCCCTAGCCCTACCAGCTGGAGTATGGATGGACTTGGAGGACACCAATGTTCTGCTAAACCCTCATCCAAGAGATTTTCTCTCGGTGGCGTATCTCAGAGCCTATATTAAACAACATATCGCAGTGGGCGACCTCTTCCGCCCTTTGGTCTGGCTGGAAGCTCTGATTTCCTCACAAGCTCTACCCAGAAAGCTCATCTCACAGATATACAGTAGGCTGCGCCTACCTCCCATGATAGCTAAGCCTTCTTTTATTAGGCAATGGGAATTGGATTTAAACATCACAATTCCTTATGCATCCCTGCCTAAACTATTAGAAGCTCCACATAAAGCTTCCCGATGTGTAAGAATCCAGGAAAACGGATACAAAATCCTCACTAGGTGGTACAATACACCGGATAAGACGGCAAAATACACTGGGTCTACGTCGGAAACCTGCTGGAGGTGTCAGGGGCAGAAGGGATCTTTCCTACACATTTGGTAGACATGCCCGCCCATATATAAATGGTGGTGTGAGGTATTCTCATTGGCCAATAAGGTTTGTGGTTCCTCGATCCAACCTTCCCCTCAAATTGCACTTCTCTCCTTCTCCCAGGGAAAGGAGACCCTCAAGCAACCATTTGTATTCTCACAGATGATACTGGCGGCTCGTCTCCAACTCCCTAAATACTGGCTCCAATCGACAACCCCCCCCTATAGAGCAGTGGATCCAAAAGATTGACCAGATTCACAGATTTGAAGAGCTTTCTTCTTGGGAAACTCGCACTCACATAATGTTCCTCAAAAAATGGAACAAATGGTCCAATTACAGGGCCCCTAAATCTCGGAGCACAGCCGATGTCTAGTTTTTTTTTTTTCGGTGAGCACAGTCAGCTCCTCTCACCGCCCTTTTAATACGCTTTATGCCCTAGTTAACAGATCTCAACATAAAAGTAGACAAGAGTACCCTGATCTCTGATATTACTGTCTTTCTGAATGATTAGTATCGCACTCATTATAAATTGCCTCCCATTGTCAGCCGGTTTTGTCTTAAGCCTCCTATGTAGGTCATGTCCGCTAGCCCATGTGCTGAGTTGTATTGTCTTATTTGCTACAATGTCACTCTGTATTTTACTATTCTTTGATGTAGCCTACGAGCTTATGCCTTGGTACTCCCTGTTACCTTCTGTTTATTGAAAATTCAATAAAAATATAATAAAAAATAAAAAAAGAAGGACAGATCTTGTGCCCTGATTCCAAAACTCTTGAGCATCCCCAGTCACAAGAAGATAAAGTGGGGAATGGCAATTACAGTTTAATGAGGTGGATGATGATGAGACACAGTTGCCAATAAGTCAACAGCAATTACTGTATCAAGAGGTTGATGAAGAGGATGAGACACAGTTGTAAATCACTGAGGTTGTGGTTAGGTCAACAATTCAGGAGAATGAGCAGAGTAAGGAAGTGGAAGAGGAGGTGGTGGATGATGAAGTCACTGACCCAACCTGGGAAGGTAGAAAATCAAGCGAGGACAGCAGTACAGATACAGGGCATAGATCTGCTGCACCGCAACAGGCTGGAAGAGGCAGTGGGGGGGCAAAAGGGAGAAGGCAGGCCACATCAAACAGGCCCGCAACGGTTCCATGGAGCAACCCCTTGCAGAAATCTCCCTTGCCAAGGGCTAAGTGTTCCGCAGTATGGCTGTTCATGTTCTGATCAATGGTCAGGTGGGTTGATACACTGCTCCAAATTAGATAAATAGATATATAGATACATGCATGCACAGCAAGAGAAATAACAATGACACTCTATATAAGGTCAAAGCATAGCTCTAATTTATTAGGTGGGGGCTTCACATTATATACCCTCCATTTAAGTGGGAGGAGTGGGCTCACATGATTGGTCTTTTAGCAAGAAGGAATGTAAACCTGAAGTTTAAGGCATATGTATGATAGACTTAGAGGTATTCCTGACAATTTCAAGTTTTTGCTGCAAATAGTTTCAATCATAGAATGCATACTGGGGGGTTGTCTCTCGGACAGACACCATTTTGTAAGTGCCAAGCAAGTGTCCATTATATTCCATAACAGTCCCCCCTTGGATTCGTGATTGTAGAACTTTCCCTGCCTAGTGAACCCCTGGGAATACTATTTGCAATCCTCTTCACCCACAGTGGCGTTAACCTACCCCTTTTGGGTAGACTCCCTGTTAATCAGACTTATGATAGTACCCTGGGATTCATCTTTCCCTATCTCGGTACAACATCATAATTGGTGGGGGAACTTGTGTTGAATTCTTTGGTTTCCATTTCTTCTTCACCATATAGCAGCATGATGGGCTGTTGAGTAGTTGAAGTCACAATTTTTTCACATATTTTTCAGACACAGGGTACAATGCAACATGGCACTGCTGACATTAATACTAGCATCAAGGTGTAGTTTACAAATCACGGGTGTAGTTTACAAATTTTTGCTGGTTATAATATATGTCGTTTATCCAGTCGATGTTCTTGTTGATTGTCACTATTAGGAGTATGGATTCAAATCCAGCTGCCACCCGATCTCTGGCCTTAAACTCGTTGGAGACCCCCCTTGGGACTCCTATTGCGCCTATATACACATGTGGGTGAAAACTCCCCTGTGGGGAGGCCTTCCTTTTTGACCTCCTTAAATTGTTTTTTTGAGTATACCCTCTAACTGTGGGGTAATCTTCTAGTATGTGAAGGGGCATCATGGCTTTCACTAGGGCACATTCACCGGACCATTTGCCTTCCAAACTAGTTCTTATTTTTCTGTCTCCACAGATCCAATAGATGTCCCCCAAAGATACCCTCTGATTCTGTGTTTCAGTGGACAGGTTACTGTAGGTTCAGCAGTACCCCTCTGTGAAGAATCTCTGACTGCCAGGGTTGAAGAAACAGGTGTAGTTACCGGGTTATATGGTTATACCTTCACCTGGTTTGGGGGGTTTTACTACCAGGGGGTATTTTCTCTTCCACTTTTCACAGCAGAGTCATTCATGCTAGTGTTGGTGTATAGGCTGAGGAAGCAGCTTTCAGTCTCAGGAGGCCCGCATATGTAACAGTTCGTCTTATTGTGTGTGTCAGCATTGTATTTCATCCAGTCTAACCACAGGTTGGTGTCAGAAAATCCTGTCTCAGAGGCCATAGTATCTTCAAAGGTGTGGTCTGCTATGGCTGTCATCTGCCTAAGGGAGGTAGTGTAGGATTTGGACGGAACCTTCTCTATCTTTGTGAGATTATGCAGATCTTTCAGGTGTAACATGCCCATGTCCCCAGCAGTTACCCCCATCCAGGTGCCTATAAGGTATGTGCCTGCGTCATTGGGGCTGGGGTTTTCTAATGTGATGGTAAGTGGCATGTTGGAGCCTGTCTGCCCACTTGGGTGGCATATTCCACTCTTAAATAGTGTAATGCGGGTAAGCAAGGATTTACCCATTTCGTCTTTTTTGTCTGAGGGACTCTGAGGTCTGTATCCCCATGGGTCACCCGTGTTCCACCTAACTGCTCCACACGAGTTATATTGTTCCCCATACTGTTTATCAGTGACATAGATGTACAGTATGTAGAACTATGGCTGCCCGTTTGGTGCATGCTACATTGCCATGCTGGCATTGGGCACAATACTAGACTGCAGTAATCAAATTTGAAGGTAGCCACATGAGTACTGGAGGAATTAAACCAGAAAGTGGTCAATATGTAAATACGTAGCAATCCTTCTCTTTTGGTTGGGTGATGGTCGCTTGTCCTCCTGTCTTTGGAAGATTCTGTGTATATGTGACCGTGTAGGTGTAGACAAAAAGTAACAGAGCGATAACTGTTGCAAAATGCATCATACAGATTCAGCGGTGGTTTCCTCGATATCTGGAGCTGGCACTCGTATTCTTTTGCAGTGTGATGTGTGGATCCAGTTAGGTCTCTCCTCGAGTTTTACAGAAGTTGGGGTGGTCAGTAGCACCTGGTAAGGTCCCACGTATTGTGGTTCGAGGGTGCTTCTAATATGCTTCTTGACCACCACCTACTCTCCAGGTTTCAGAATGTGACTTTCTTCTAGGGAGTTAGTCCATCTGGAATGGAAGAGAAAACTTGTGCATGTAGGTTAAACAATTGTTTACTCAGAGCTATCTCATATTTGGCAACAGATTCCTAATGCATTTGCAACTGTTACGGGAAATACTGTCCCATTCTTGGCCCTGTCCCAAATAGGATCTTGTATGGTGGCAGTTTTTGTGGAGGCCTTGGTGTGTGCCTAACTGAAAAGAGTGCTATAGGCAAGCACTGAACCCAATTCAGCCCTGCCTCCCTGGTCATCTTCAACATTTTAGACTTCAACACCCTGTTCAATCTTTCAACTTTGCCGCTGCTTTAGGGCCTGTAGGGGGTGTGATACGCCAGGTGCGACCCTACCATTTCCCAAACTTCTTGGGTTAATCTGTCAGTGAATGCTGGGCCATGATCACTCTCAATGACCTCAGGTACTCCAAACCTACAGACAAGCTCCTGCATCAGTTTTTTTGCAGTAGTAGTTGCTGTCTGATTTCGGATGAGGTAGGCTTCTGGCCACCCAGAGAACAAGTCTATCAATACCAGCACATATTGAAACTGTTGGCACATTGGCATCTGGATGTGGTCCATTTGTATCCTCTGAAAGGGATATAAAGCCTTTAGGAGATATTTCCGGGGCGTGGCCTCGGTTTGACCTGGATTACACTCTGCGCAGATGAGGCACGCTTGAGTATGTCTCACCAGGATGGGGGTGATCCCTGGGGCCACCCATATTTTATCAATTAGCTCTTTCATGATGGTTTTAGATTGGTGGGCCAATAAACTATTGTAGCTATTAGGGGATAGAGAGTTCTGGGTAGGCATACTCTCTTTCCCTGTGTCCAGAGTCCAGATTCTTCTTCGAGGGCTGACTCTTTGAACCATGTTTCCTTTTCCCTGGGAGTGGCCTGTTTCTGCATTTGTTTCAGTAGATCCCATGTGACTTCCTCTTGCTCCAGATCTTCTTGTACTGTCAGGATATATTCTGTCTGGGCTCCTTCCTCTTCCATTGCTGCTCTCTTCGCTGTTTGATTAGCTATGGCATTTCCTCTGGCCTCAGGAGTGTCAGTTTGTGTATGGGCCTTTACCTTGATCACTGCCACTTGAGTGGGCAGGAGTACTGCTGCCATTAGGGCCGCTACTGCTGAGGCATTTTTGATTGGGGTTCCTGCGGCTGTGATGCAATCCCATGCCTTCCATATTAGTCCAAAGTCATGAACTACTCCAAAGGCATATCTGAAATCCGTGTAGATATTAGTGGTGGAATCTTTTGCCATGAGGCAGGCTTCAGTGAGGGCCTCCTGTGCTGACTAGTCTGGGGGCAATTGTCTTGCACACAGCACTTAATGCTCACTAGTGACTGCCATGCCTGTATGAAAGTTACCTATGTCATTGGCATACCTTGAGCCATCCACAAAGAGAATCCAATGAGGGTTTGTCAGAGGAGTGTCTTGGACCGATGGTGGTGTCCTTACTTCAGCTTCCATCATTGTGATGCAATCATGATCCTGTTCCTGGTAAAGAAAGTCAGTTGAGGTCCATAGTTCTTCTTCCTGAAGATCTTCTTCAGCATGCAGATCAATAAAATCTTCAGAATGGCAGCCAAGCACTGTAATAATGGGGTCAAAAGCCTGATACCACAGTCTGTGTCTTTGGGTCACACCACTGCCTCCTCTTCCCCTGTGTTACGTGCTGGTCAATCCCCTGTCGAAGGCACAGGCCCGGATGCCTCACGCCCTGTACCTGGACCTTCGCAAGCACAATCAGCGACCACATCCACTTCCGTGTCCCAGCGGGCATACAAATGTCTTTACCCCAGGCATTTGAACACAAGCACAAATACCCAGCCACCCACCCACAGGTCATAGCACTAAATGCGCAACTTTCCAAATTACTGGCCCTGGAAATCTTGCATTTAGGCTTGTGGACTTCTGCAGCCTCATGTCAGCAGCCGTCCCGCACTACGCAGTCCCCAGCCGCCACTATTTTTAAAGGTATGCCGTACCCGCCTTACACCAACATGTGTCCCATGACATCACACATGCCCTGACCAACGCAGTTACTGGGAAGGTCCACTTAACCACGGACACTAGACAAGTGCATTTGGCCGGGGACGCTACATTTCCCTGACCGCACACACGGGGTGAATGTTGTGGAGGACGGGAGCGAGTCATTGCCTGGGATGGCACAGGTGCTACCAATGCCAAGGAATGCAGACCCTAATTTCATCAGGGTTTCTGCAACGCCCTACGTTATTGGCTCCAACCCCCACTTCTACTTTTCCGCCTTCTTCTCCACTTCCACCTCAGAATTATCCTCTTGCAGCACCAGTCAGCCATCAGTCGGTAACTGGAAGCAGTGTAGCACTGCAGTGGGGAAGTGGCAACTGGCCGTGCTGAAGCTGATCTGCTTAGGGGACAAACAGCACACCTCCGCAGAGCTGTGGCAGGAGATAAAAGACCAGACTGAGCTGCGGTTCTCGCCACTCAACCTTGAACCAGGCATGGTTGTGTCTGATAATGGCCGTAACTTAGTGGCGGCTTTGGAGCTCGGCAAAATCACACACATCCCATGCCTAGCCCAGGTATTAAACTTAGTGCTCCAGCAGTTTCTCAAAACATACCCCAATTTGCCTGAGGTACTGGTGAGGGTGCGCCGCGTGTGTGCACATTTCCGCAAGTCATCGACAGCTTCAGGCAGTCTGTCAACGTCGCAGCAGCCCTGGAAATTGCCAACTCACCGGCTTTTGTGCGACATGAGCACGTGTTGGAACTCCACAATCCACATGTTGGCCAGGCTTTGTGAGCAGCAGAGGGCAGTAGAGGAATACCAGCTGCAACAGGTCGTCGCCTTTCCAGTGAGCTTCCGCTATTCACAAGTGAGGAGTGGGCATGGATGTTTTGACCTCTGTGAGGTTTTAAGAAACTTTGAGGAATCAACACAGCTGGTGAGTGGCAATAACGCTATTATCAGCGTAACCATCCCACTTCTATGTCTACTCAAACGCTCTCTGCTCACAATTAAGGACGACGCTTTGCATGTGGAAGAGTTGGAAATGGGGGAAGACATTACACAGGGTGATAGCCAGATCACCCTCAGTTCGTCTTCTCAGCGCGAATTGAACGATGAAGAGGAGGAGGAGGAGCAGGAGACAGTTGCCTCCGCTACAGAGGTTAGTAACCATGGAAGTTTAATTCCATCTGTTCTGCGTGGGTGGGCAGAAGAGGAAGAAGAGGATAAGGAGATTGAGAGTCATCCTCCTGATGACGACATTGAAATCTTGCCAGTTGGCCCTGGCACATATAGATGACTTCATGTTAGGCTGCCTTTCCAGCGACTTGTGCGTTATACACATTTTAGACAACAAGGATTATTGGTTGTTTATCCTTAATTACCTCCGCTACAAAGAGAACTTCTCATGTCTCATTCCTCTAACAAAGAGAACGAGCAAAGTGGTGCAATACCAGAAGGTCCTTGTTGAAAAATTGCTCCAAAAATTTCCATCTGACAATGCTGGTGGCAGAGTACGTAGTTCCTTTGGCAACCAAGGAGGGGAGACAAGGGGAACACACAGCAGTTCCAACAGAGGCAGGGAAACACTCTCTAAAGCCTGGGACAGTTTCATGACACCCCGCCAGCACCCTCACCCTGATGAGCGACCTGCTGTGACAAGGAGGGAAAAATTTGGGAAGATGGTGAACGAGTACATAGTAGACTGTGTCAGTGTCCTCAATGATTCCACAGTGCCTTACATCTACTGGGTGCCCAGAAATTTTCCTAAAAAAGCCTGTTTCACATAAAAATTTCACCACTACGTAATTCGGTCCATCCCGCAAAAAGTGCTTTTTAACAGATAAGTACAACCATGAACTGCAAATATATTTGTATTTTGCTAGTAATAAATGGCAAACTGGGCTGTAAAATATCTCACTGCACCACTGAATGGCAATTAGGCCCAATTTTTTTTATATTTTTACACAAAAGGCTTTTCTACAGATAAGTGCAACAATGAAAGGCATATATATTTGTTTTTCGCCAGTAATACCCAGCTGTAAAATATCTCACTGCACCAATGAACAGGATTGAGGCACAAGGTTTTTTTTGTTTGTTTTTTATACAAAGGGCTTTTCTACAGATCATGCCAAGTTCACACGTCAGTTATTTGGACAGTTATTTCTATCAGTTATTGGGAGCCAAAACAGGACTGGGTCAAAAACAGAATAGGGGCAAATCTTTCCATTACACCTGATCTCTGAGTAGGCTTCACCACTGGTTTTGGCTCACAATAACTGATAGAAATAACTGATCAAATAATTGAAGTGTGAACTCGGCCTAAGTGCAACAATGAAAGGCGTATATATATATATATATATTTTTTCGTCAGTAATACATGGCAAACTGGACTGTAAAATATCTCACTGCACTGTTAAACGGCAATTAGGCCCATTTTTTTTTCAATTTTTACACAAAAGGCTTTTCTGTGTATAAGTGCAACAATGAAAGATGCATATATTTGTGTTTCGCCAGTAATGCAAGCAAAGTGGGCTGTAAAATATTTCACTGCACTGCTGAACGGCAATTGGGCCTCAAATGCGGTCTGCAATACGGCAGCGGGAAGCACACGTTCGTGTGCAGGAGGCCTGAATCTGAAGAAATTCTGATTTTACCAAATCATTTTTTTTTTTTTTTTGGATCGAAATGCTATTCTAACAAATTGATTCGTTGATCTCTATAGTAAAATTTTATGGACCAGTATTTGCAATAACATTATTTTTAAAGGGATTGTCCCATGAAAAATATTCTACAGTATTCAAACCAGCACCTGCATCTGACTACTTTTGCAATTACATGTTATTAAAAATTGTGTATAGCCACTGAGGTATTCAATAAAATGTATCTGTATAGTGTCAGCTGCTTTTTTTTATTTGTATTATTTCTTTGTCCAGCTCACTGAGAAGGCTGCATGTGCGCAGTTTTATAAGGGAGAGAGCTTCAGCAGAAAATACACACACCCTGAGCTAAAATACACACACCCTGAGCTGTAGCAGAAAAGACAGAAAAATGTTGCATAGCCACTTAGTTATTCAATAAAAGGTATCTGTATAGCGCCACCTGCTTTTTGTTTTTGTCCTATTTCTTTGTCCCGCTCACTGAGAAGGCTGCACATGCTCAGTTTCATTAGGGAGAGAGCTGCAACAGAAAATATACCCCCCTGATCTGCAGCAGAAAAGACCCCCCCTTGAGCTGACAGCTTAATATAAATCTAGCAGAGCAATTAATATAAATCTAGCAGAGCAATTAATGGATCCATGTGAGCTACAGGGCAAGTTCTCGCTTTGTTAGAAATGTACTATACATTGTCTTATTTTCATATATTTTTTTTACATTAATCATGGGATAACCTCTTTAATATCAGAGATGTCTATAAAACCTAAATGAAAAAGGTATTTCATTATTATAGATGTTTGAGTGTCACATTAAGTTTAACTTTCAGTTAAATGTTCTTGATTATGTTAAAACATGTTACTAATTTGCTTGATCTAGTTAATTCAGCTTCACTAGCCATAATGTCTACAATTTTCCCTGTAAATTTCTAAGTGGTCTATTAAGTTCATATTGCACTTTCTTGAGTAACTTTTTACCCACCATATGGATCTATAAAAGAAAACTATTTTAATAGTATACATTTTCAGCTCTCCCCTAGGGAAACCTACTGGCCAAATATGGTATACAGTGAATATCAAATCTAACACACAGAAACATTGCCATCCAAAGCATGCATTTTCTTAAAATGTTATTACTGGGCAGAAATATCACACTTAATCTGAAATTACACATTTACATCTGCTACTTTTATGATACCACTATGCCGAGAAGTGAAATCTGCTGCTGGAAATGTATAGGATTATAAAATGAAGCAAAACACATAATAGGTGTGATTGGACATGTAACATATGTGGTCACATCTGGAGTTAGAAAATTTGAAAATAGAAATATGGCACATACAAAGTTATTTTCTGAAAACTGTTACAATTACATACAGTAAAAGGCTACTATTTTATACATAGCTGAGTCACATTATTTTGACCACTCGACATAGGCGGCAATTAACTCATGAAGGAAGTCACATGTTGTGAGCTGGTGTGGTGGGTATAGAAGGTGTGTCATAGGCTGTACAAATATCCCTTGCTGCTGTCTTGGATAAAAGGAGCGATTTATCAGAGTTCCTAAAAGGGATAATCATTGGCTTTCAGGCCAAGGGTAGTAGATAGTATTGAGCGAATAAAAGCATCCGAGGTGGAATTCAACCTCAAGTTTAGAAAAAAATTGATTTGCCTCTGTGCAGCTAGCTAATCAGCAGATAGCCATCTCCTGTGATGTCATAGCCCTATAAAAAGTATCATCCCATGCGGTCTCCACCATTACCCAGTGAGCTGAGCTTAGGGAGAGATGTGACAAGCACTTATACTCGGGACAGTGTTGTTACAAACAGTTGAAAATTGTTGAGAATATTGGAAAGGGACAGTGCAGGGAGATCGTAGGGGAAGTTTTTTGAGACTGTAGAGAGAGCATATTGAGAGCATAGGGAGACTGCAGGCTGAGTGTAATCACTGTGTGCACTTGGTGCACCATTCATACTTAATCTGTTATATACAGGGAGTGCAGAATTATTAGGCAAATGAGTATTTTGACCACATCATCCTCCTTATGCATGTTGTCTTACTCCAAGCTGTATAGGCTCGAAAGCCTACTACCAATTAAGCATATTAGGTGATGTGCATCTCTGTAATGAGAAGGGGTGTGGTCTAATGACATCAACAACCTATATCAGGTGTGCATAATTATTAGGCAACTTCCTTTCCTTTGGCAAAATGGGTCAAAAGAAGGACTTGACAGGCTCAGAAAAGTCAAAAATAGTGAGATATCTTGCAGAGGGATGCAGCACTCTAAAAATTGCAAAGCTTCTAAAGCGTGATCATCGAACAATCAAGCGTTTTATTCAAAATAGTCAACAGGGTCGCAAGAAGCGTGTGGAAAAACCAAGGCGCAAAATAACTGCCCATGAACTGAGAAAAGTCAAGCGTGCAGCTGCCAAGATGCCACTTGCCACCAGTTTGACCATATTTCAGAGCTGCAACATCACTGGAGTGCCCAAAAGCACAAGGTGTGCAATACTCAGAGACATGGCCAAGGTAAGAAAGGCTGAAAGACGACCACCACTGAACAAGACACACAAGCTGAAACGTCAAGACTGGGCCAAGAAATACCTCAAGACTGATTTTTCTAAGGTTTTATGGACTGATGAAATGAGAGTGAGTCTTGATGGGCCAGATGGATGGGCCCGTGGCTGGTTTGGTAAAGGGCAGAGAGCTCCAGTCCGACTCAGACGCCAGCAAGGTGGAGGTGGAGTACTGGTTTGAGCTGGTATCATCAAAGATGAGCTTGTGGGGCCTTTTCGGGTTGAGGATGGAGTCAAGCTCAACTCCCAGTCCTACTGCCAGTTTCTGGAAAACACCTTCTTCAAGCAGTGGTACAGGAAGAAGTCTGCATCCTTCAAAAAAAACTTGACACGCGTCCAAGTACTCCACAGCGTGGCTGGCAAGAAAGGGTATAAAAGAAGAAAATCTAATGACATGGTCTCCTTGTTCACCTGATCTGAACCCCATTGAGAACCTGTGGTCCATCATCAAATGTGAGATTTACAAGGAGGGAAAACAGTACACCTCTCTGAACAGTGTCAGGGAGGGTGTGGTTGCTGCTGCACGCAATGTTGATGGTGAACAGATCAAAACACTGACAGAATCCATGGATGGCAGGCTTTTGAGTGTCCTTGCAAAGAAAGGTGGCTATATTGGTCACTGATTTGTTTTTGTTTTGTTTTTGAATGTCAGAAATGTATATTTGTGAAGGTTGAGATGTTATATTGGTTTCACTGGTAAAAATATATAATTGAAATGGGTATATATTTGTTTTTTGTTAAGTTGCCTAATAATTATGCACAGTAATAGTCACCTGCACACACAGATATCCCCCTAAAATAGCTAAAACTAAAAACAAACTAAAAACTACTTCCAAAAATATTCAGCTTTGATATTAATGAGTTTTTGGGGTTCATTGAGAACATGGTTGTTGTTCAATAATAAAATTAATCCTCAAAAATACAACTTGCCTAATAATTCTGCACTCCCTGTACATTTACTTTGCTTCAGACTTAGTCTCAACAGGCAGTCTAATATATTGCCCCATTTATCTTGTTCATCTGCTGTAGTATTCATACCTATACTGTCAATATATAGTACAGACCAAAAGTTTGGACACACCTTCTCATTCAAAGAGTTTTCTTTATTTTCATGACTATGAAAATTATAGATTCACACTGAAGGCATCAAAACTATGAATTAACACATGTGGAATCATATACATAACAAAAAAGTGTGAACCAACTGAAAATATGTCATATTCTAGGTTCTTCAAAGTAGCCACCTTTTGCTTTGATTACTGCTTTGCACATTCTTGGCATTCTCTTGATGAGCTTCAAGCGGTAGTCACCTGAAATGGTTTTCCAACAGTCTTGAAGGAGTTCCCAGAGATGCTTAGCACTTGTTGGCCCTTTTGCCTTCACTCTGGGGTCCAGCTCACCCCAAACCATCTCGATTGGGTTCAGGTCCGGTGACCACTCTCCTTCATGGTCAAATAGCCCTTACACAGCCTGGAGGTGTGTTTGGGGTCATTGTCCTGTTGAAAAATAAATGATGGTCAAACTAATTGCAAACCAGATGAAATAGCATGCCGCTGCAAGATGCTGTGGTAGCCATGCTGGTTCAGTATGCCTTCAATTTTGAATAAATCCCCAACAGTGTCACCAGCAAAGCACCCCCACACCATCACACCTCCTCCTCCATGCTTCACGGTGGGAACCAGACATGTAAAGTCCATCCGTTCACCATTTCTGCGTCGCAAAAAGACACAGTGGTTGGAACCAAAGATCTCAAATTTGGACTCATCAGACCAAAGCACAGATTTCCACTGGTCTAATGTCCATTCCTTGTGTTCTTTAGCCCAAACAAGTCTCTTCTGCTTGTTGCCTGTCCTTAGCAGTGGTTTCCTAGCAGATATTCTACCATGAAGACCTGATTCATACAGTCTCCTCTTAACAGTTGTTCTAGAGATGTGTCTGCTGCTAGAACTCTGTGTGGCCTTGACCTGGTCTCTAATCTGAGCTGCTGTTAACCTGCGATTTCTGAGGCTGGTGACTCGGATGAACTTATCCTCCGCAGCAGAGGTGACTCTTGGTCTTCCTTTCCTGGGGCGGTCCGCATGTGAGCCAGTTTCTTTGTAGCGCTTGATGGTTTTTGTGACTGCACTTGGGGACACTTTCAAAGTTTTCCCAATTTTTCAGACTGACTGACCTTCATTGCTTAAAGTAATGATGGCCACTCGTTTTTCTTTACTTAGCTGCTTTTTTCTTGCCATAATACAAATTCTAACAGTCTATTCAGTAGGACTATCAGCTGTGTATCCACCTGACTTCTCCACAACGCAACTGATGGTCCCAACTCCATTTATAAGACAAGAAATCCCACTTATTAAACCTGACCGGGCATACCTGTGAAGTGAAAACCATTTCAGGTGACTACCTCTTGAAGCAAAAAGTAAACCACGGCCTAACGTGGTTTACTAACACGCGACCTTGTTCACAGCCTTATTTCTATGTAGCATGTTGTCTCTGGGAACCGTGTTAGGACCGAAATGTTGGCCAGTTTTGCATATATTATTCCTAGATGCTAATAAAAATGAAATGATAAATGAAATGAAAAATGAAATGAAAATATACATTTTCAAAACTACAAATACGAGTGCAGTGGTTTACTTTTTTCTATATTACCTCCATTACCATTGAGCACCGTACCGAACGACACAAGAGGAGTGCCGTCCAACCCAAGCTACTACCTCTTGAAGCTCATCAAGAGAATGCCAAGAGTGTGCAAAGCAGTAATCAAAGCAAAAGGTGGCTACTTTGAAGAACCTAGAATATGACATATTTTCAGTTGTTTCACACTTTTTTGGTATGTATATAATTCCACATGTGTTAATTCATAGTTTTGATGCCTTCAGTGTGAATCTACAATTTTCATAGTCATTAAAATAAAGAAAACTCTTTGAATGAGAAGGTGTGTCCATACCTTT
This sequence comes from Bufo gargarizans, assembly GCF_014858855.1. Classification (NCBI taxonomy): domain Eukaryota; kingdom Metazoa; phylum Chordata; class Amphibia; order Anura; family Bufonidae; genus Bufo; species Bufo gargarizans. The sequence goes on from NC_058080.1 coordinate 197,159,153, forward strand.
GGTCTGTACTGTATATATATATATATATATATATCTTAGCAGTTAGCACTGGTGCCTTGCAGCGCTAGGGTCCTAGAGTTAAATCCAACTATGGGAAACATCTGCATGGATTTTGTATGTGCTGCCATTTGCATCAGAATCAGTCTTAACAGGAGGTCTAATATATCGCTGCGTTTATCTTGTTCACCTGCTGCAGCATTAATACTTAATCTGTTAATATATTCAGTCAGGTCCATAAATATTGGGACATCAACACAATTCAAAATTTTTTGGCTCTACAGGGAGTGCAGAATTATTAGGCAAGTTGTATTTTTGAGGATTAATTTTATTATTGAACAACAACCATGTTCTCAATGAACCCAAAAAACTCATTAATATCAAAGCTGAATATTTTTGGAAGTAGTTTTTAGTTTGTTTTTAGTTTTAGCTATTTTAGGGGGATATCTGTGTGTGCAGGTGACTATTACTGTGCATAATTATTAGGCAACTTAACAAAAAACAAATATATACCCATTTCAATTATTTATTTTTACCAGTGAAACCAATATAACATCTCAACATTCACAAATATACATTTCTGACATTCAAAAACAAAACAAAAACAAATCAGTGACCAATATAGCCACCTTTCTTTGCAAGGACACTCAAAAGCCTGCCATCCATGGATTCTGTCAGTGTTTTGATCTGTTCACCATCAACATTGCGTGCAGCAGCAACCACAGCCTCCCAGACACTGTTCAGAGAGGTGTACTGTTTTCCCTCCTTGTAAATCTCACATTTGATGATGGACCACAGGTTCTCAATAGGGTTCAGATCAGGTGAACAAGGAGGCCATGTCATTAGATTTTCTTCTTTTATACCCTTTCTTGCCAGCCATGCTGTGGAGTACTTGGACGCGTGTGATGGAGCATTGTCCTGCATGAAAATCATGTTTTTCTTGAAGGATGCAGACTTCTTCCTGTACCACTGCTTGAAGAAGGTGTCTTCCAGAAACTGGCAGTAGGACTGGGAGTTGAGCTTGACTCCATCCTCAACCCGAAAAGGCCCCACAAGCTCATCTTTGATGATACCAGCCCAAACCAGTACTCCACCTCCACCTTGCTGGCGTCTGAGTCGGACTGGAGCTCTCTGCCCTTTACCAATCCAGCCACGGGCCCATCCATCTGGCCCATCAAGACTCACTCTCATTTCATCAGTCCATAAAACCTTAGAAAAATCAGTCTTGAGATATTTCTTGGCCCAGTCTTGACGTTTCAGCTTGTGTGTCTTGTTCAGTGGCGGTCGTCTTTCAGCCTTTCTTACCTTGGCCATGTCTCTGAGTATTGCACACCTTGTGCTTTTGTGGACTCCAGTGATGTTGCAGCTCTGAAATATGGCCAAACTGGTGGCAAGTGGCATCTTGGCAGCTGCACGCTTGACTTTTCTCAGTTCATGGGCAGTTATTTTGCGCCTTGGTTTTTCCACACGCTTCTTGCGACCCTGTTGACTAATTTGAATGAAACGCTTGATTGTTCGATGATCACGCTTCAGAAGCTTTGCAATTTTAAGAGTGCTGCATCCCTCTGCAAGATATCTCACTATTTTTGACTTTTCTGAACCTGTCAAGTCCTTCTTTTGACCCATTTTGCCAAAGGAAAGGAAGTTGCCTAATAATTATGCACACCTGATATAGGGTGTTGATGTCATTAGACCACACACCTTCTCATTACAGAGATGCACATCACCTAATATGCTTAATTGGTAGTAGGCTTTCGAGCCTATACAGCTTGGAGTAAGACAACATGCATAAAGAGGATGATGTGGTCAAAATACTCATTTGCCTAATAATTCTGCACTCCCTGTATACAGCACCGCAATGGATTTGAAATTAAACAAACAAGATGTGCATTAACTTCAGACTGTCTGCTTTAATTTGAGGGTATTTACACCCAAATCAGGTGAACGGTGTAGGAATTACAACAGTTTGCATATGTGCCTCCCACTTGTTAAGGAACCAAAAGTAATGGGACAGAATAATAATCATAAATCAAACTTTCACTTTTTAATACTTGGCTGCAAATCCTTTGTAGTCAATTACAGCCTGAAGTCTGGAATGCATAGACAATCACCAGGCGCTGGATTTCATCCCTGGTGATGCTCTGCCAGGCCTCTACTGCAACTGTCTTCAGTTCCTGCTTGTTCTTGGGGCATTTTCCCCTCAGTTTTGTCTTCAGCAAGTGAAATGCATGCTCAATCAGATTCAGGTCAGGTGATTGACTTGGCCATTGCATAACATTCAACTTTTTTCCCTTAAAAAACTCTTTGGTTGCTTTTGCAGTATGCTTTGGGTCATTGTCCATCTGCACTGTGAAGCGCCGTCCAATCAGTTCTGAAGCATTTGGCTGAATATGAGCAGATAATAATGCCCAAAACACTTCAGAATCCATCCTGCTGCTTTTGTCAGCAGTCACATCATCAATAAATACAAGAGAAGCAGTTCCATTGGCCGCCATACATGCCCATGCCATGACACTACCACCACCATGCTTCACTGATAAGGTAGTATGCTTATGATCGTGAGCAGTTCCTTTCCTTCTCCATACTCTTCTCTTCCCATTACTCTGGTACAAGTTGATCTTGGTCTCATCTGTCCATAGGATGTTGTTCCAGAACTGTGAAGGCTTTTTTAGATGTCGTTTGGTAAACTCTAATCTGGCCTTCCTGTTTTTAAGGCTCACAAATGGTTTACATCGTGTGATGAACCCTCTGTATTCACTCTGGTGAAGTCTTCTCTTGACTGTTGACTTTGACACACATACACCTACCTCCTGGAGAGTGTTCTTGATCTGCCCAACTGTTGTGAAGGGTGTTTTCTTCACCAGGGAAAGAATTATTCGGTCATCAACCACAGTTGTTTTCCGTGGTCATCCGGGTCTTTTGGTGTTGCTGAGCTCACCGGTGCGTTCCTTCTTTTTAAGAATGTTCCAAACAGTTGTTTTGGCCACACCTAATGTTTTTGCTATCTCTCTGATGGGTTTGTTTTGTTTTTTCAGCCTAATGATGGCTTGCTTCACTGATAGTGACAGCTCTTTGGATCTCATCTTGGGAGTTGACAGCAACAGATTCAAAATGCAAATAGCACACTTGAAATGAACTCTGGACCTTTTATCTGCTCAGTGTAATTGTAATAATGAAGGAATAAAACGCACGGCCATGGAACAGCTGAGAAGCCAATTGTCCCATTACTTTTGGTTTCTTATCAAGTGGGAGGCACATATGCAAACTGTTGTAATTCCTACACCGTTCACCTGATTTGGATGTAAATACCTTCAAATTAAAGCTGACAGTCTGCAGTTAAATTGCATCTTGATTGTTTCATTTTAAATACATTGTGGTGGTGTATAGAGCCCAAAATGTTAGAATTGTCCCAATATTTCTGGACCTCACTGTATATACATATATATATATATATATATATATATATATATATATATAAATATATACTGTGCGTCAGACTCAGTCTTAACAGGCAGTCTAATATATGGCCGCGTTTATCTTGCTCACTTGCTGCGCCATTCATACTTTTTTTTTGTAAATTCTTTATTTTTGAAGAATTTTTCAATAAGTAACAAACAAGGGCAGTTCAATACAGTGAGACAAGGTTCAACAAACCCGTGATGTGTTACAATGACCAAAGGTTAGGACATATATATCTCAATTTAAGAGATGCAATCATAAATCTAGATGCAGCAAACAAGAGCATTCAAGACATTTCAAAGAAAGAAAAGACAGCGGACTATTAACTCATAGGCCATCTTCAGGGGGTAGTGTATGAATCTAGATGCCCGTCCATGGCTTGATAGAGTAGGGCACATCACAAGGCAGACAATGATAACTGCATAGTCAATCTATAACACAACATATAGAACATAACCGATGGGTGGTTTCAGCCTCGCAATTCAGGGCATGGGAGCAACCATGTATTCTGGATATAGATAAGTAAGTAACCAAGCTCACGTTAGAGTGTATGGTCTAAATGCGTGTCACCAAACGTATACAATGAGGCAAGTAGTGGAGGTTCCGTAAATGTAGATTCTGTGAATTCTGAAAGGTCTAGTTACTGAATCAGTGGATGAATGTATGGTAATGTTTACCGTTGAGGATGGAAGTATCAGATTCTATTTATAGGTCTTATAAAAATCCAACCATGGTTGCCACGTTTTTAAAAATCTATTCCTGTTACCCCGCTCCCAACCAACCATCTCTTCCATGAGGCAAATCTGATGTATCTTCTCTAACCATTCTTTGATAGTAGGTGGATCCGAATTTTTCCATTTAGTGGGGATAACAAATTTTGCTGCTCCTATCATATGTGTGGACAGGCTATTAGGGGAAGGTCTGAAGCTGTCATGTGGCAGCCACAGAAGTACCAGAGCGGGGGTTAAAGAGATATGGGAGTGGCAGACCTTGTTAATGATCTGCTCCACTTCTATCCAGAAGTTGGAAATAGCTTTACAGGACCACCAGATGTGGGAGATGGTACCGCATTCGTCTTGACAATGCCAACATTTATCTGAGGGCAACAGATGAGCTCTATACAGGAAGTCTGGGGTTCTATACCATCTTGATACGATTTTGAAGGAGTTCTCCCGGAAGCGAATACATCTAGAGAATCCATGAGAATTCCCCAAAACCGTATTGACGTCCTCATCCGACAGGGAAAGCTGTAGTTCCCGTTCCCAAGCTTTAAGGTAAGTGGGTCTCTCACTTGAAGAGTTTGATATAAGCTGGGAATACAACTTGGAGAGGGTTCTAGTGGGGGGAGAAGGTAGTAAGGTAGTAAGGTGTAATTCTCGAGCCAAGTGGGGTCATCATAAGGCGCTACATGTGACTTCCTATATTTTCTACAGCTGAGTTCTAGGTCTAATTCGACTAGCCTGGAGCGATGGGTCTCAGGGATATAAGCATATGCCTTCGTTAGAAATTCCTGTAGGTTCTCAGCTTCAGCTAGGTCGGAGATTTTAAGGACTGAGAGATACGACCATGTTTTATGGAAATCGCACCCACTTTTGTTAAGATAGTATGGAAGGACAGATAGTGGGGCTACGGGGGATAATTTGTTAGTGGACATTGAAAGGGCCGGTGTTTTATTGCAAAGCTGGAACATACCATACGTTAAGGCACTAAGAGGATACCTTTTCTTTCTAATTGGGGGGGCAACCCAAAAGTTGTGGGTGGGGTCTTCATCTAACAGGGCTTTCTCTAAAGCTACATGTAGTGAATCGTTATGTGGACTAGCTAATTCGATCCACCTCTCCAACTGGATAGCCTGTAAATAGGTTCTAAGATCCGGTAAGGACAATCCTCCCCTATTTGTTCTTCTAACCAGTAGAGGGTATGCTAGCCGTGGTTTTTTATTAGACCAAAGAAAATTACTGAAGAGACCTCGGAAATTTGTGAGGAATTTGTTTGCCAGCGGGATGGGTATACATCTCAAGGTATAAAGGATCTGAGGAAGGACATAAGTAGTCAGTAGATTCTTTCTACCCAACCAAGAAAGAAAAGGTAGCTTGATAGAGGCCAGAAAGGCTTTGATTTTGTTAAATAGGGGAACATAGTTAAGTCTAAACAGGTGTGGGGGGTCAGCTGGGATCATGATTCCCAAATGCTTAATAGCTTCCTTGGGCCATTGGAAGGAAGTATGCTTTTTAACTTCCAACATGTGTTTATCCGGAGCTGTGATATTAAGAATCTCAGACTTGTCATAATTGACTTTAAAGTTTGAAATTTCTCCGAAGTCCGAGAAATTTTTTATCACCTCTGGAATTGCAACTGCTGGATTTGTAATGAATATAAGCAGGTCGTCTGCAAAGGCCGCCAATGAATGGATTTTCCCTTTCACCTGGAGTCCCTTGATAACCTCAGAGGTTCTTAATTTGCAAAGGAGAGTCTCAAGAGTCAAAATGAACAGAGCAGGAGAGAGAGGGCAGCCCTGTCGTGTTCCATTGGATATATTAAAAGGTGGGGATAGAGTGCCATTGACTAGGACTCTGGCTGATGGTTTTGAATACAGCGAAAAAATAGCATCAATAAATTGAGGTGGGAAGCCGAAATGGCGCAAGGTGCTCCCTATAAAAGTCCAATTGACCCTGTCAAACGCTTTTTCAGCATCAGTGCCTAACAGGGTCAATGGGACCTTGTGCTTTTTCGCGTAGTGTATGGCATGCAGGACTCTGCTAACATTATGTTTGCCCTCCCGCCCTTTCACAAAGCCCACCTGTTCCTCACCAATCAGTTTAGGGAGTAGCTTCGCTATTCTATGGCTTAAAAGTTTGGCCCATAATTTAATATCTACATTAAGTAGAGAGATCGGCCTGTAGCTGCTACATTTGGCGGGGTCTTTCCCCTCCTTGGGGATAACTGTTATGTGGGCGATTAGCGATTGTGGGGGGAGGGAGGTCCCTTTCAATAAGGAATTGCATAGGTCTACCAAATGTGGGGCAAGAATTTTCTTGAACTTTTTGTAGTAGATTATAGGTAGTCCATCAGGACCCGGGGATTTCCCTGAAGGGGTACTAGCTATGACCTCCAGTATCTCCTCTACTGTTACCGGAGACAGCAACATTTCCTTTTCCGAAGAGTCCAGAGTCGGAACGTTAATTGTCTCCAAGAAGGACTTAATTTTGGCCATTGTGTGTTCAGGACTATTGGATTCTAGATTATATAGGGAGGAATAAAATTTAGCAAATTCCTCTGCTATCGCAGGGGTGTTGGTATGTTGGTGTCCTTTTTCGGACTTGACTACCTGTATAAAAGTTTTTTCCCTATGTCCTTTTATCATTTGTGAGAGTAGCTTAGAGCCCCTATCACCGTGCATATAAACCTTGTATTTGGCAGCTCTGAGGGCCTTAGCTGAGTTAATGTTTAGCAAGTCCTTCAGTTGGGACCTTAGTTTAGTAAGTTCTTTAAGATGTGTGTCTGAGGCATCTCTTTTTAAGGTGCTTTCCAAAACAGAGATTTGTGCCAAAATGGAATCTACTTGAAGCGTCCTTTGTTTGCGGACCCATGTACCCAAGGATATGAGCTCCCCTCTCATATACGCCTTGTGGGCCTCCCAAATCATAGCCTTATCCATAAGAGGAGTGCAGTTCAGTGCAAAGAAGGCTTCAAGTTTTCCCTCTAGCCTAAGTCTGTCTTTATCATTTTCCAAGAGGGTCTCATTAAGTCTCCATGACCAAGCTTTAGGAGGGAGGCCTTTCAGTTGGAACACCAGAGAGACAGGGGCATGGTCAGACACTGTAATCTGCCCAATGGAAGAGGATTGAATCCTCTCTAGGACATAATTTGAGAGAAAGAGATAATCAAGGCGTTGAAAAGATCCGTGAACGGCAGAAAAAAACGTGAAGTCCTTGTCGCTAGGGTGAGCTACTCTCCACGTGTCTGTGATTTGATGATCAGAAAGCGCTGTCCGCAATCTACGGAGTTGTGTAGCGGAGTGTTTAGGGGCCCCCGAGGAGGAATCCATGGAGTGGTCCAGAGCTAGGTTTAAATCCCCCCCAAGAACCAGTATTCCCTCCCTAAAATCTCTGAGCAATTTCAGAACCCTAATCAACCAGGGAATTTGCCTAGTGTTAGGGGCATAAACGTTAACCAAGGTCAGCCTATTACCATAGAGCGTGCCTTTCAGGAACAGAAATCTGCTCTCAGGGTCCACGTACTGCGCCTGGATCTGAAAGGGAACACTGGCTCCAATACCAATGGACACCCCCTTAGAGGCAGAGGAGTGAGAGCTATGAACCCATTTTGAATAGTGTTTAGTGAAGAGAGTTGGTATATGGTTGTGCCTAAAGTGCGTCTCTTGAAGGAACAGAAGGTCTGCCCTCTCTCTCCTAAGCATCTGATAGACCTGACTTCTTTTCTGGGAAACGTTAAGTCCATTTACGTTTAGTGAGGTTACCTTCAAGGAGTCCATGGAATGTGGCGGTTTGCGTGAGCTAGTAAGGAGTTGCAACCCAGAGGATCAAAAATTGCTGAAAACGATACCCATCTTGAAAAACTAAAAACAAAACATATAATAACAAAATTGAGTATGTCAGTACTCATAGCATTAGTGACCCTCAAAGGGAGAGGGCACTACAAGAAGGGGTGGGATAGGAAGGGGAAAATAGCAATTAGCAAAGGAGGAATAAAGAGAGGGACAGGAAAAGGAGGCAGAGAGGTAGGCGGGGGGGATAGTACTGTGAAATACACCAAAACCGTATGGGCCTCTCACAGCATATATATATTATTAAGGCAGTGGGGTTCCACCTAAATAGTAGCTAGGAGACTCGTTACAAAAACGGGTCTCCCCCACGATAAGTAAGCAATGGGGTAATATCATGGAGAAAAACATTTCTAAAACAGGTAACATGTTGTAATATAGTGGCATATTTGCGCAGTATTTGCGCAGTATTTGCGCAGTATATAGAAGGTCCGAAATGAGCAGAGGTACAAAACACCCACTACCTCCCCACCAGGATTAGGACGCTCTCGAGTAAGGTCTAATGAGATTATCGCTTCAAGGGGCGCAATACCGTGGGGGGTAGGTATTGGGTGAAAAGATAATGGCAGTACCACGGACCTCAATACAGCAATCTATAACAAGAGAACATATACAATACTTGAAGTCCATTTAGCCGTCCTTGGGATCAATACGAATGACGGCTTGATCTACAAACATCTCCTAATGGGAGTCGACTCTTCTCGGCTGATGGTAGGGAGCTTCAAGTGTCCCGAAGTTCTGCTTGCCGTTTCTTCGCTTGCGGCGATTTGAATTTTTTCGCCAGTTTCCACTCATCAAGTGCGGGAAGCGAAGGAAACTTTAAGTCCCCTGACATAGGTAGCCAGGATCGGATGTCTAGAGGGTCGATCTGCAAAGCGTCCCACATTTTGGTGAGGTCTGCCGGATGTCGGACCGTGACCTGTTTTCCGTTAATGGTGGCACATAGTCCAAAAGGAAAGAGCCAGCGCAGAGGATGTCTTCTTTCTCTAAGGAGATCGGTGAGTGGCTTGAGCTGCCTGCGTTTCGCCAGAGTGCTTGCCGCAAGATCTTGAAATAGCTGTATTTTAGCGTTCTCAATAGTCAGGTCACTTTTGTGTCTGGCGGCAGCTAAAATGGCGGCTGTGTCAACAAAACTCAGTAGGCCGCAGACGATGTCTCGTGGTGGCGCTTCTGGTGGCGGCTTGGGTCTGAGGGCTCTGTGGGCTCTTTCTATAACAACTTTCTCTGCCCTCTCCTGTCCCAATAAGGAGGAAAAAAGGTGACTGACCGTGTCTAAGATGTCCTCTCTTTGCACGCTTTCAGGAACACCTCTAATGCGGATATTCTTTCTGCGGCTTCGGTTTTCCTGGTCTTCCAGGTACAGGTAAGTGGTGTTCAAGTGCTCCTGGATCTCTTCCACCGTTGACTGCATCGCTCTGCTATGGTTAGCTATGGCGAGCTGGGAATCTTCCAGGGCTGCCACTCTGTGTCCTGTCTGTTTAAACTCCGTTTTGATTGCGGACAGTTCTTTCAGGACTGGTTCAAAGGCGAGGGCCAGAGACTCTTTAAGAAAAGCCTTGGTAATGTGTGTCGAGCCACGCTTACTGCGTCCCTCAGACATTGCGCAGGAGCCCTCATCGTCTGAATCCTCGGTGCATGTAGCGGCGGCGGCGGCTGCAGCGTCCAGCGCCATCTTGGATCTAACTGCCGGCGAAGATAACTTCTTCCGTAGGAATTTGTCCAAGTCGGATTGTCCTCTGGCTTGCTTAGGTGTCATCTGCGTCTCTTTAGACTTGTCCCTACTAGATTTCCCCATCGTAGAGCAGGGTGGAAACCCATCAAATAGCTGTAAACGAGGTGCTGCTGTGAGGAGCTCTCAGCTCAGGCGGCCATTCCCTTCCGTGGCTAGCTCCGCCCCCCCGTGCCATTCATACTTAATCTGTTACATAACTGATTATGTTAGTGTACACTATGGCTAACAGGCAGTTGGCTGGGCCCTCCAAAGGAATGGTAAAAGGAACTGGTAAAAATGTAGCTGTAGCCGGCACAAGTAGCAGTAGAAGAAGGGTTGGTGTTAGCAGCAGTCTTGCTTTAACTGCTCTTTCTGCTAGCCAAGTAAGGTATGCTGCCAGCTCTGCTCTGCTTTTCAGCAAGAATGAGCTTTTTGAGGACAGCAGCAGTTACAGGCCAGCATAGACTTGGAGTAGAGGTCCGCTGCAATACTTCTCTAGGCGCGCAACTACCGATGATGACAGTCAGGTGGGAGCACATGTTTGCGAGAGGTCAGAGACGTGTGCAAGAGACAGGTGAGGGCGATATTATTGAGGAACAAACTAATTTAGATGACGATGTTGTTGATGGCATGTGGGAGCCGATGAAGTAGGTGCATCATGATCATCAGGGGGTGACAGTGGCAGCATGGTGGTGAAAAAGCCGGGTGGCAGTGTGCCTATAAGACATCAGTGGGAGATCTGCAGCCAAATGTGGGAGGGGTGCACCGTCTGATACTCAGGAAACTACCTGTGAGGGACCCACTTGCAGTGCACGAGTGCATAAAAGCAGCAGCAGCAGGCCGGCGATACTTGCAGTGTGCAAATTTCTGAACAAATCGCTGGGGGATGTTAGGGTGGTGGTATGCAGAATATGTGGGCAGAAGGTGAGGTGTGGCCAGGGTGCTGACTCATGGCGCATATCTTTACGTTCATTGTCACCCGGTTTCTGAAGTCTTCCACTGAACTGCAACAGCTGTTAAAAATGTCCAGAAAACTTGCATGCACTTCACCCACTTTTACCGTGCAAAACACGCCCTCCTTGAGCTGCAAAGGCAAAATGCTATTCTCCAACATTGCTTGATATGTGACGTTTCCACCAATTGGAACTCCATGCTACAGATGTAAAACTGCCTGTATGAGCAGAGGAAGGTGGTCAACGACTTCTTAATGCAGCAGACAGACATACTCTCCATTGTAACTTCCACGTTAGCCAATGAAAGCTCATGCGTTACACATACCGTTTTGCTCAGGCCCTTTGAGGAGGCTTCTTTATTTGTCAGTTAGCAGAACTACAGGATGAATGATGTCTTTCCACTAAAGGGGATGCTGACAAATCTGATTGGCGGGGGGACAGAAGATATGGCACCTACATCATGGCCACCTAAGCCCTGAGGAGGAGGAAAAAGATTACAAGATTGCAATTTGTATTTGTACTTTGCAGTTGGTGGAACTGTAAGTAAACATACATATAACTGGTTCAATATACAGTTCCAATCATAATACTAACAACAGGAACATTATATAACTGTTTTAAATACCTATTTTGGCCTCTCCTGCTTCTATAAAAACACAGCTCTCACTGGAGTGAATGTCTCTTCAGCTCCTGTCTCTGGTAAATAATGATTCCAGCAACTCCTGCTAGGGGAATTCCCAGACAGGCTGTGCGTGAGGCTGGCTGTGATAGGTGAAAACTCTAGCTGTGAGCTGGCTGTGATTGGTCTAGACTTCTGCCTAGCAACAACAGATTAACACTATGCTTTCTGTTGTTTCTGCTGTGTCGCTGAGCTTACCTTACACTATAAAATGAATCTTAAAGGCATATTATCTTTTCTGCTTCTGTGAACACAAAATATAACAGTTATATGACATCCAAAACATGATGTCACAGTAAATAACTCTGCTTTTGCCTTTAACACATAAACATAGGAACTATATTAAGGCTATTAGCAGGTTGTGCTGTATACACATATAAGGCATATTAGCAACCTAGGACAGGTCTTAGCTGGCCAGCTACATAGTGAGAGATAATTATCACATCTCCCTAGGTGACAGGAGTCATACTTACATTGGCACAGTCACAGTCAACAGTTCATTGGACTACTCAATGAAGTACGTAAGGATACTAACAAATAGATGACCGCCGTGGTTCTGCATATAATAATGATCGAATGTCATACATTTCCAAGGTGACTGTGCTGGTAAAAAATGTACCTGTCTTGATGGATTTGCATGCAATGCAGCCGCTGCATCTATATGTGCCTTTCAGGTTGGATGTCAGCCAGGTTTGTGTTAATGTGGGTGTGAGGTAGCTATGAAACAGTCTATCCTTGAGGTTTCTGCCTCTACGATAGGTTATTAATGAACGATTCCCCACTAAGTCACCTACATCTGGATCCGTACATAGAATACCCCAATGGCGGGTATGTATGCTTTTAACCGCTTCATACCCTGCATCAAAAGTTCCAATGATCCTTATGACCTCGTCCTCTTTTGTTGTCTCTTTTGGACTAAGAAGGGTCTATCATTCACAACACTGGGAATGATGATTGGCCTTATTAAGGGTTTCATCGGGGTAGTCACGAGATATAAACCTCTTTCTCAGGTCATCCGCAGTTTTTGTGAACTCAATCGCTTCTGAGCAGTTTATTCTAGCCCTTAGGTATTGTCCCTTGGGTATACCTCTCCGCAACTCCTACGGATGCCAGCTGTTCGATTCCAGTAGGTTGTTTGTCGCAGCTGGTTTACGGAACATCCTGGTTGTTATGTGGCTATCTCTCCCTTTTGTGATGTACAGATCCAGAAAGGTGATCTCCCACTTTTCCACTGTTGATGTGAAAAATAATCCAAGATCATTCACGTTTAAATACTGAGAGACCGAAGGGACTAAATGAAGTTAATAGCTTTACGTGTTTCATTGAGTAGTCCAACACAAGATAATGGACTTGGGGACATATGACAAGATACCTGTGTGTCTTTAATATGACATGCAGCTGCCTGTGTCCCTGTGAATATGACTGTGTCCCTGTAAATATGACTCCTGTCACCTAGGGAGATGCGATAATTATCTCTCACTATGGTCCTACTTTTCTTCTTGAGTAATATGTTGTATACCGACAGTCTTCTTAACAAAATATTGAGTTCTCAACTGATTACCATGATCGGAATGATTACTGTATCGGCACGGTATGAGGATATAATATTATGCTGATACGTAGCAATCTTCTCTAATATTGACATGAACATATGCAGGTTCTTTGTCGCATACTTCTTTATATCTTTGCCCTCCAGATCAAGAAAATACAATACCCCCTGCTTACAATGTTATGTAGCCGCCTAATGGTCCCCCCTTCCTCTTGTGCTGTACCTCAGCAGGCGGGGAACGCCTCCTACGATACACCGGGACCCTGCAGAATGGGGCGTAGTTATGAATTTAACCAAGCCTGAGCCCGCTGATTGGTCCAGGTTGACAGCGCCTCCGTTCTTCTTCATGACAGGGCACATCCCTATTTAAAGAGCAGGATCCGGCGGGTGCGTACGGCCATCATAGTGCCGATACGCAACAAGAGACACTTGCAGCGTCTACCACCGGCGCAAACATTAGATAGACTACCCCTTCTCAGACCCTAAGCCTAGATCCTGATAACATGTCCAAACAAAAGGGCACAGAAATGTGTTGAGCGGGCTAAGAGAATTGAATATAGGTAGCCACATGGCGGAGGTGAATTGCTATGCTGTGCTCCAATCTACTATGAATAGGGAGTCCTGCTAAACAGAGGTCCTCTATTCAACGCTGGTGTCCCCATGTAGCAATCCTTACGGATGTTTAGTGGGACACTGGTGTGTGGAGTGCCAGTATAGACCTGTTGGTCTAAACGTATATGATCAGCTGGAAAATGACCCCAATTTAAAGTGGGTCAGTTCATGACTACAAATGCATGGCTGACTATATAGGCATTGTTATAGTAGAGTGCAGCAATGAATGATGAATTTACACACAACATTGTCGACACCCTATCTGCAAACTAGTGGGTATAACACTCAATTCCCGCTCTGCATGAAAGTGTTGAAATAGAGGGGGGTATAGGCACTTCTATATTTTTGTACTCTCCCCCCAAGGTGTGTGGGAATTAGTGTGAACCAGCGTATAGCATCTGCTTTATTCTGTGACATACATATTCCCATATATCTGCCTGTCTCTGAGAAAAAGAAAAAAAGAGTGATTCGCCCATTTTGAATTGCTATTTATTAATAAAGTTTATTTTTTGTTTTATTTTAAACCAACCTTCAGGCAGTGAGATGAACAGTAAAGGGGCAAAATTAATGTAATGTATGTAATTAGATTGTAAGCTGTAAATTATGTGGAGGAACTAAGGGAGCACAACTACAGTATGGGGATGGGGAGTTGTATAGTTAGTGTGGACTATCTTGACTAGAGGAAGGGTGGGTCTTGGATTGCAGAGAAGTCACTTGGGATGGGGGGCTGTCCTAGGAATCAGCTGTTGCTCTGTATTTTAGATGAGACCAAATTAGTCTATAGATCAGACTTTTTTTATAATTTTTCTTCTATAGATGATGTTAGAACATGAGTAAGGATTATATTTCAATGCAATGCATGTACAGAGAGCAAGCATTGTGATAAATTATGGATTCACTTTAAGTTGAGGAGATACAATGTCTTCAGTCAATGTTAACATTCTACCATTTCAATTCAAAAAAATAATGTCTACCATACAAATACAAAAGAGCTTGAGGCACATCTGCAACTTTATTCAATAACAAAGAAGTCCATTAAAATATTTCAGAGTTTTCATTTCCTTTAAAAAAAAATCCTGTTAAACTACATATTAGAGCTAGTGGACCCTTACATTATTGTGTGAACATGTGGCTTTACTTAGCTAGCATTGCTCATTAAATATCATAAGATATCCCCTTCATAAGAAGAGGTCATGATCATAGGTCAATAGCTGGACAAAAAAGCCAATAATCAAGAAGATTTAGTCAACAGTTATGAGCAGAGAAGTGAAAATTGGTTTTCTTTTTTTTTTATGAATACTCGAAGCTAGATATCACTTGGATCACATTTTGGGCCACATGGGAGATCATAGTCAATGTAAGCCCACTTAACCTTCAATATATTGTTATAGTAATGGGTAAATGGTCTTGACTAGTATGAAAATTACATTAGTGTCTGATATTGACCTCCCTGAAATGTAGATCATTATTATTCTTTATGTTAAAAAAATAATGGTCTTCATGTTCATAAAGCCATTTGATCCCAATTCAAAGAGATACTGCTTATATATGCAGACAAAAGCACTGGAGACCTATATTAATGAGCAGTATTAGGTAAAGATACATACAGTTGCAAGAAAAAGTATGTGAACCCTTTGGAATGATATGGATTTCTGCACAAATTGGTCATAAAAGTCACAACAATAGAGAATCACAGTCTTCTTAAACTAATAACACACAAAGAATACAATGTTACCATGTTTTTATTGAACACACCATGTAAACATTCACAGTGCAGGTGGAAAAAGTATGTGAACCCCTAAACTAATGACATCTCTAAGAGCTAATTGGAGTGAGGTGTCAGCCAACTGGAGTCCAATCAATGAGATGAGATTGGAGGTGTTGGTTACAGCTGCCCTGCCCTATAAAAAACACACACCAGTTCTGGGTTTGCTTTTCACAAGAAGCATTGCCTGATGTGAATGATGCCTCGCACAAAAGAGCTCTCAGAAGACCTACGATTAAGAATTGTTGACTTGCAAAAAGCTGAAAAGGGTTATAAATGTATCTCCAAAAGCCTCGCTGTTCATCAGTCCATGGTAAGACAAATTGTCTATAAATGGAGAAAGTTCAGCACTGCTGCTACTCTCCCTAGGAGTGGCCGTCCTGTAAAGATGGCTGCAAGAGCACAGCGCAGACTGCTCAATGAGGTGAAGAAAAATCCTAGAGTGTCAGCTAAAGACTTACAAAAGTATCTGGCATATGCTAACATCCCTGTTAGTGAATCTACGATACGTAAAACACTAAACAAGAATGGATTTCATGGGAGGATACCACAGAGGAAGCCAGCCAGTGCTGTCCCAAAAAAACATTTCTGCACGTTTACAGTTTGCACAAGAGCACATGGATGTTCCACAGCAGTACTGGAAAAATATTCTGTGGACAGATGAAACCAAAGTTGAGTTGTTTGGAAGAAACACACAACACTATGTATTATAAAGTAGTAGGATGCACAGGACAGTGGGTCCACCAACCAGGGTGCCACGGTCCCGCAGTGTCACCCCACTGCTGAGGTACAAACCAAAAATAGTAATATATAAGGACTGGGCACATCTAAGATATTGGGTCTTTACTTTATTAGGTATTTACTTTATTAGGTATATTAACAATACATAATGCATTAATAATGAATGTAAAATGCAGTGGCAATAAAAATATCCCACACAATGTGGTGACTGTTGCAGGGGGTGATCCCACCAAATGGTAGTGATTATATGGAGCCTCCTGCGACCGTCTCCACTGGAAAACACAGCACTAGAGCTACTAGCGTTGACCCTATTCACAATACAGCCTGTAGCGCCAACTGATTTAGGTATATATACAATTAATAAATACAATAATTCATAAATAAGGATCTAATAGCAGTATGATTAATAGCAACTGACTGAATTCATTGTGGCAACATAGCTGAGTTCGTTAGCAGCATATATCAGCAACAATAGTAATAAGAAATGGCAATAAACATGGCAACAATTCCTTCCACTGATATTGGAAAAACCACAAAGTTCATTAGTAGCATATAACAGTAACAATAGTGATAAGAAATAGCAAAAAATTGCAACAATTCCTTCCACTGATAATGGAAAAACCGCGAAGTTCAGCAGTCTACTGTGTCAGTTTGACTTGAGTATTGAGGATAATCCCGGTGAGTAGCAGCAGTGTACAGTTTTAAGTCCTCAGATCGGGCTTGTTAGACTCAGTATGCAATAACAGTTGTGGACGGCAAAGTTCACTGACTAGCTGCTCTGGTGGCGTCCTGCTTCAGATTAATATTCAGAGCATGCAGTGATTGCCGGTTAGTTAATCAAAAACAGTCTTACCGGTAGTTGGAGGCTTATACCGTCCAGTATTAGAAGCCTCTGCCGTTCTACAAGCTTTGCTCAGGTCTCCTCCTTCAATCAAACAGGTGGCGTGTCCACAGCGATGTCGGGTCTCTGTATGTAAACCCGGTTATTCACCTCTGTAACTCCGTCTATTTTTTCTTTTCAAGCAGAGTTTTGCGCTGTTCCTTTTCGATGTGGTTCACTCACATGTATGTGTTTGGGGGGTCTGACCAGACGCGTTTCGGCGTTAGAGTATGCCCTTCCTCAGTGGTAATCGGACCACCCCAAACAAAGCCTCTTTTATACCGCAAGAAATGTTAAATGTCTTTCGACTGGTTTTTTGATCACCTAACACATTTTATCTCAGATTTTATATGTCATCTTTTATGAAAACCGCATTAAGACTGTATATACATATACAGTACAGACCAAAAGTTTGGACACACCTTCTCATTCAAAGAGTTTTCTTTATTTTCATGACTATGGAAATTGTAGATTCACACTAAAGGCATCAAAACTATGAATTAACACATGTGGAATTATATACATAGCAAAAAAGTGTGAAACAACTGAAAATATGTCATATTCTAGGTTCTTCAAAGTAGCCACTTTTTGCTTGGATTACTGCTTTGCACACTCATTTATTTGTATTTATTTTATGCATTTTATATAGCTCTACTATATTCCGCAGCGCTTTACAGACATTATCATCCAACTGTCCCCAATGGAGCTCACAATCTAAGGTCCCTATCAGTATGTCTTTGGAGTGTGGGAGGAACCGGAGTACCCGGAGGAAACCCACGCAAACACAGGGAGAACATACAAACTCCATGCAGATGTTGCCCTCGGTCGGATTCGAACCTTGGCATTCTCTTGATGAGCTTCAAGAGGTAGTCATCTGAAATGGTTTTCACTTCACAGGTGTGCCCTATCAGGTTTAATAAGTGGGATTTCTTGCCTTATAAATGGGGTTGGGACCATCAGTTGCGTTGTGGAGAAGTCAGGTGGATACACAGCTGATAGTCCTACTGAATAGACTGTTAGAATTTGTATTATGGCAAGAAAAAAGCAGCTAAGTAAAGAAAAACGAGTGGCCATCATTACTTTAAGCAATGAAGCTCAGTCAGTCCGAAAAATTGGAAAAACTTTGAAAGTGTCCCCAAGTGCAGTCACAAAAACCATCAAGCGCTACAAAGAAACTGGCTCACATGCGGACCGCCCCAGGAAAGGAAGACCAAGAGTCACCTCTGCTGAGGAGGATAAGTTCATCCGAGTCACCAGCCTCAGAAATCGCAGGTTAACAGCAGCTCAGATTAGAGACCAGGTCAATGCCACACAGAGTTCTAGCAGCAGACACATCTCTAGAACAACTGTTAAGAGGAGACTGTGTGAATCAGGCCTTCATGGTAGAATATCTGCTAGGAAACCACTGCTAAGGACAGGCAACAAGCAGAAGAGACTTGTTTGGGCTAAAGAACACAAGGAATGGACATTAGACCAGTGGAAATCTGTGCTTTGGTCTGATGAGTCCAAATTTGAGATCTTTTGTTCCAACCACTGTGTCTTTGTGCGACGCAGAAAAGGTGAACGGATGTACTCTACATGCCTGGTTCCCACCGTGAAGCATGGAGGAGGAGGTGTGATGGTGTGGGGGTGCTTTGCTGGTGACACTGTTGGGGATT